>NC_134483.1:160950394-161250394 GCF_040206685.1 Ascaphus truei | reverse complement strand
GGAAACATGGGGTCCTGGGTGCTGAAATGAATGGGGTTCGGCACCAGAGACCCCCTGCTTCAACCCTGTATTTAAAAAATGAAGAAGACGAAAAACAGCTTGGATTGCTCTTTTAAAACAAATCTAAATTTCTCTAAAACCAATACCTGGAATACCAAATACTGGAATTGGGCAAACTTGTCAATTATGCCAAATTTACAGATGCAGCGGCCGTTATTCAAACATTTCTCTGAGCCCTTTTCATAAAGTCTGCTGTATCCCATGCGGGATTCACTTGTTATTCTTCGGCGAACGCTAGCGTTAACACTGCCAATCACAATGTGTTTAGCGTTGTTGATTTCTTTGAATTACCTGGATTCTGATTTGTTTGGGTGCAGTTCTTTGCGTATCCGCCAGGTGGCAAAAATGAATCCCCTTTGCACTATCCAGTGCATAGCACAGTTAGGCTAAGGCCCCGCTGCACACGCCAGCGCGCCCGCCTTGCGTCCTGGCGGTGCGTGCACGGCACTTCACCGCGGTCTGCTGTCTGTAGGAAGCTTCTTAAGGCGCGGGGGCGTGGCCAAAATGGGTCGGGTGGGCGCTGCCATGACGGGGGCGGGGCCTTGACAAGCACAAAGCAGCTCACAGCACTTCAGCAGCCCCACACACACAGCACCCAAAATGGCGCTCTCCAGGCAGGCAAAATTAAAGAAATTAAAGCAGATAAAAATAAAGCTGTTATAATAAATAACTATAATAAATAGATATAATAATAAATAAATAACTATAATAAAAAGATATAATAATAAATAATAAATAAATAACTCTAATAAATAGATATAATATTAAATATAATAAATGAAATAAAATAAAGCTACAGTAGCAGAAAGCAACCGACAAGTTGCACGGTTTAAAGCAATAGAACTGCTGTATTTGCAAACACATTTTTTCCCTCTTCCTGTTTTGAAAAATACGTGCTCACGTTGGCTAGCACTAGCTGGCATATGATTGGTTGATGGGATCCAGTCTGTAATTGGCTCCCGGCGCACCATGTGACGCGTCGCCGTACGGGATCACAAACATGTTGTAGCCCCTCCTGGCTGACGCCTCACAGTACGCAGTGAGCCTGGGAGCGAGGAGGGACTGGGGACAGCTAGGAAGAAGGTAAGGAGCTGGTGAGAGGCGCGCGCCGCCGGATGCACTGTGGAACTAGCCTAACTGTATGGGGCCTATTCAGTAAGCGTCGATAAGGCACTTATCGACCACTTATCTGGCCAAAATGGCTACTCATATTCAGTAAGCCTCGATAAGTGCGCGATAACGGCCTGTATCGCCGCAAAATCTTATGATCAAAATAAAATCGCAGATTGAGCGGCAATAAGCCACTTATCGACCATTTTCGGAATGATCATAAACTCGCGCGATTCTAGTAGCCGCGATTCGCCTATCGCCGTCAATCGCCGAATATCGCCGCCCTAAAAAGTCGATCGTATCCCCATATCAAAACGCCTCAAAATTTTGGCAGATTGGTGGGGAGATGCGTCAATGAGCGGTGATAAGTGGGGACTTAGAAAAAATGTGGCCTTTTTCCAGCATATGATTGATGCCAGGGGTCTCCGGAGCTGATACCCATTAATACCAGCACCAGAGGGGACCCCCGGCATGCATCCGAAGCAGGAACAATGCATTTACAGCAACTTCATAATCTTAACGACTAACCACTAAGGCAATGAAGGGGTTAACCACCCGTGCCAGGCTTATTGTGGCTAGCGAGGGTGGGTGAAGGGGGTATTTGGCCCTTAGTGGCTGATTAGGCTTTGCAAGGGGGTTGCCGGGGCACTTAACCCCTTCATTACCTTAGCGGTTAATACAGCTAAGGTAATGAAGGGGTTAACCCAACCGCTACCCACCCACAAGCTCTAGACACCAATCTTTAGGGCTAATACTGCCTTCACCCACCCCCGCTACCCACCCGGAGCACTCAATGCACTCAATGGGCACCCTAATCACAATACATTAATGCACCAAACACACAATAATAAAACATTAAAAAACTCAAAAAAATAACACACTTCACTAAATAAAAACAATAGCCAGCTAATCCAATGAATACAAGCAATAACAAGATCAACAATTAATTAATTAAACCATTAGCCAATCAAAACAATTCATTCCTAAAACAACTCAGAATTATTTCAAACAGTAACCAATCAAACCAATAATTACTAAACCAACTCAAAATTAATAGTAACAATAACCAATGAAACCAATTAATTAATACAAAATTTATGAATTCATTGAAACATTAAACTACAAAAGAAATGAATTAAAAACATATCAGAAAAAAACATTAAACTCATTAGCCAACACAATACATCCTTCAATAAAAGAGAGAAAAACAAATCGCCAACATTTTATTTCAATCAATCTGAAAAATATCAAACAATTACATCCACATAATAAACTAACATTGCAAAAAAAGCAGCAATACAAAGCCACAAATGCCCCCCAAATATTGTCATAATAATGTATTGATCTGTACCCTAAAGTGGTACAGATTAATATATTATCAGTCAATGTGCCCCCCCCCCAAAAAAAATCAAAAAACACATCCAATGAAAAAACCTGTAAAAAAAAGACATTTACAAACATTCAATATATTACTTACCATTAGAAGCGCTGCCCCTCCGACTCCCGGGGAAACAGGAAGGTCACGTACCTTGAAGGCCTCCAGCAGCATCCGATGCCATCCGCATGAAGATCCAGATCAGGTACCCAAATCTTCTTTTTTCTTTCTTTAATGACCGTCTTCTATCTTCATCTTTCACCATTTCTTGATCTTTTTTATCTTCTATCTTCATCTGTCAATCCAAAAAGCCACATGGTAGATCCCAACCGATGTTGTCTCGTCGTCTTCTTGGGCTCAAATGAGGCGTCACAGCCTTAAATAGGGCTTGTGACGTCACATTTTGCCTCAAAATGGTTTAACAGCCACCTGGTTGGCTGTTAAAACCATGTGCCGACTTTAATTTTTTTTTTTTTTTTAAATGACATCACTTAGAGGGAATGATGCCAGACAATGAGAATTGCTGTGCTTCATTTGCCTTTAAGATGACGTCACTAAATCCAAGATGGTCGGCGTCACATGGTATTTCAGCCAATGAGATCGTGGGAACTAAATCCCCAATCTGATTGGTTGTTGTATGCCATGTGTACAAAACCAATCAGATTGTGGAATTGCTTCCCACGATCTGATTGGCTGAAATACCATTGACACCGGCCATCTTGATTTAGTGATGTCATCTTAAAGGCAAATGAAGCACAGCCATTCTCATTGGCTGGCATCATTCCCTTTAAGTGACGTCATTAAAAAAAAAAATTAAGTCGGCACATGGTTTTAACAGCCAATCAGATGGCTGTTAAACCAGTTTGACGTTAAATGTGATATCACAAGCCCTATTTAAGGCCGTGACGCCTCATTTGAGCAGAAGAAGATGACGAAACAACATCGGTTGGGATCTACCATGGGGCTTTTTGGATTGACAGATGAAGATAGAAGATAAAGAAATGGTGACAGATGAAGATAGAAGAAGGTGATTAAAGAAAGAAAAAAGAAGATTTGGGTACCTGATCCAGATCTTCATGGCGGATGGCATCGGATGCTGTTGGAGGCCTTCAAGGTACGTGAGCAAGGTACGTGAGCTTCCTGTTTCCCCGGAAGTCGGAGGGCCAGCGCTTCTAATGGTAAGTAATATATTGAATGTTTGTAAATGTCTTTTTTTACAGGTTTTTTCATTGGATGTGTTTTTTTATTTTTTGGGGGGAGGCACATTGACTGATAATATATTAATCTGTACCACTTAGGGTACAGATCAATACATTATTATGACAATATTTGGGGGGCATTTCTGGCTTTTATTGCTGCTGTTTTTTTTAATTACAGTTTATTATGTGGATGTCATTGTTTGGTCTTTTCTGCTTGATTGAAATCAAATGGTTGCGATTGTTATTCGCTTTTAGTTAATGATGTATTATGTTAGATAATGCGTTTAATGGTTATTTTAGATATTTTTTAAATTTATTTCTTTGTAGTTTAATGTTTCAATTAATTCATTAATGTTGTATAAATTAATTGGTTTAATTGGATAATGTTACTATTAATTTCGAGTTGGTTTAGTAATTAATTGGTTTGATTGGTTACTGTTTAAAATAATTCAGAGTTGTTTTAGGAATTAATTGGTTTGATTGGTTAATGGTTTAATTAATTCATTGTTGATGTTATTGTTTGTATTCATTGGATTAGCTGGCTACTGTTTTTATTTAGTGAAGTGTGTTTTTTTGGAGTTTTGTTATGTTTTATTATTGTGTGTCTGGTGCATTAATGCATTGTGATTAGGGTGCCCATTGAGTGCTATAGAGGCTTATCGTGCCCATATTATTATTATATGGGTATGATATATCACTGGCAGTGACGTCATCACGTCAAAGGGGCGGGACTAACGCTCGTGATCGGAGCGCGTCCGCCTCATACTAGCTCCCTAACACAGGGCTCTTTATATGCATTGAGCTCACTGATTTATATACCAGCAGTACCCGTGGCAAGCCTGTAAACACCCAGCATTAGAAAGTAGGTGCTTATCACTCTAGCGCTACCACTGGGTCTACTTTTTACCTATACCGGATGCCTGTTGTTCTTACCTACCGAGGTGTAAGTAGACACTACGTGTGTACTACTGTTCTCTCTTTTTTATTTTTTGCCTACTGGTTTACCAGCAGCTGTATGCTGTGCTGGGAGTTTTTAACCCCTGTTGGGTTTCTCCACATAGGTGACTCACCTATTGTGGGTTGTCTGCCTTCTATCCAAAACTTGTACATGTGTGACAGCCATTATCACTGACACTCACGGTGGTTTTACTGTCTGTATTGTCACAATATGGGATTTGTAGAGCTATCATCTTAGTCCCTAATACAGCTCACTCACATAGACAGCTGCAGTGCCTACTTAGCATTTGGTTCACCTGTTGCAAATTCAGCTAGGGGTAATTACCTATACCACCATTGGTGTTTTGTACCTCCCCTTCTGTTGCTAATTACTACAACCCTATATACCGAGGCTGTACCTGTGCTACCTTTTCACAGGCAGAGGCTACCTCGGTTTACCATCTAGCTAAACCCTGAACATATCATCAAGGGTGATAGCAAATATACACACACCAATCCGGTATATATTAATTTCGCTACGCTTTTTGGCTCAATTTGAGTCTCATTCACCTGTATATTTAGTGTTCTATATCTATTTTAATTGAGTTATTACTCCTATTAAACTTTATTTTAAATCAATCATTCCTCACTTTACATACGACCATTTCCATTGAGAGTATACTGTGATTTTGTACATGATTGAGTGCTCTCCCAAGGGGTTCTGTTTCTCTCCTGTCCATATTTCTTTAGGTGGCATACACTTTTTTTTAAGGAGGGGGAATACTATTCAAAACCTTCACATTTGGGTATGCTTGGTCTGCTTTTCATACTGTTTACGGAAATATCACACACACAGAGACATATTCTCAAGGGAGTTTTAACTTTTATTACATTTTACAACAGTTCAAATGATTTTCATTCTACTGTGATCACAGCTTTAGCCAAAGACGTCTTAACTTCATTGCACCTTTCAAAACCTCTTCACCCTCCCAAAGCCAAGGAAAAAGCATTGGCCATGTTCTCCACACCTCCCCCTGTTTGGCCATGGGATGTGTGTTAAAAAACTAAATGGCTGCAGGATTAGGGAATTGAAGGCCTTGACTGTGTAACACTATTGACATGCACACAAAACAAATAAACTATAACTAACCAAACCTGTAAACTATAATTAATTATTATAAATAGGTAATACACACATCTAATACAAATACTGCACGTACTGTGTATAATATATACTGTAGAAAGTGGAGAGTAAGCGCAGATATAAAATGGTTAGCGTTCAATTACAGTACTTTTACTATAAGGCTAACATTGATACAGGTTATTGTCAGTACCCTACTTACCTGTACTATACTTACCTTACTACAGTACAGTACCTTACTACATGCTGGTGGCCTGCCCATTACGCTCTAAAAGTACGGGCAAAACGCTGCTAAAATGGTCAATATAGTTGTTGCATTTTTGTACCGTGAGTATGTCGTTAAGAAACTCAGTATTCCTTTTCTTAATTCCTCTTTGTTGGACGGCTTAACAACCTTTCTTATATGATCCTTCATCGTATACCAGAACAATTCTATTGGGTTCAAATTTGGCGATCTGCAATGGGAGGGGAAAAAAATGGCGAATTTGTTGATCAGATAAAAACGGTTTAAAACCATGAGAAACAGTTACTGTACACTGGTACACTTACTCCGGGAGCGTCTTAACCCAGTTGATCCCGCTGGCAAGAATATAGGTACTGTAGTAGAGGCGGTATGTTTAGGGTCATTGTCAAGGAAGAACCAGTGACCACCAGATGGGAAATCCTGCCTAATGTATTGAGCAATACAATTTGCTCTTGAGAAAATACTTTATCCATGGTTCCTGGAACAAGAAAAGAAAAAACTATGAAAAAGATGAACATTAGGGTACAGAATACACTACAGTTGTACAGTGCATAAGGCTACAGCATGTGACTTTGTGCAATATTTTACCCTCAAAGATGATTATGCATCCTGGTCCACATCTTGAGATCGCACCCCACACATGCATCTTCAGTGGGTGCTTGGGCCGTGGCTTCAGAGATAGCCGTCCTTTTTTGCGGGATGCAAAAATTGTAAATCTCTCAAGAGTTACCGTTGTCTCGTCAGAAAAGATGACATCCTGAAAAGTCTCGCCACTTTCGATTCATGCCCGTGCTTGGTTCACTCTTTTTATCTTGTTGGCCTCCCTTATCATAGGATACGCTCTGTAATGATAAGGAAGAATGTTACTGGGACTGTACAGGCAAACCACACTTTTAACAAAAGTATAGTACTGTACAACACTTTAGCTGTACTGTCCTAACTACTGCACAGTAATTACAGTACAGTATCAACCCTGTTGTTTCACTCTGCATACTATTGCAATATACTGTACATTATTACATTAAGACACTTACTTTACTTGTCCATATTTCCATCCCAATTGGCATCTCATGAACCTGAGGCTGGTCTCAGATGCTGTGATAGTGTGACTCTTCTCTAGAATAGTCATGACTGTTTCTGCACAGCGCTCATCGTTAGCTTCACTGATTTCGTCCACCAGACGCTTTGCTGTCCTACAGTTTAAAGGAAACGAGAACAATTTGTTATTCCCAAAAATAACTAAACAAAAATATGCATTTTAATATGCAAGACACTTTTAGAGTCATAAAATCAGCAGGAGAAAAAAAAACCTTTAATATGTTCGTCTAAAAGTAGTACAGTAATTTTTAGGCTTGAATTTAATTGCAAAGAAAGCAAGTAAACAAAAAATGCATTTGGAAATACAACAAGCTTATGCAAGTACTGTAATACAGTAATTACAGAATGAAAACAAAAATACTTACTCTGTTGTGACTGGGGGACTCCGCTTTACACTTTTTGCCTTACCATGGGCATGATAGCTGACAACCGAGGCCTGAAGCAACTAACCAGCGTTGGTTCTGTAAAATTCCATGTCCTTTCTTGTACATATCCTGTATTCTCATGCTGAGATACTTTGAAATCCTTTTCTTCAGCATCGCTGCTTTAGAAAATAAATCAAGCACAGAGGAATGTATATTCGATGTGTATTCAATGTATATTCAATGTGCATTGAATCAAAAGAAGTGATCGTGTATTTATAATGTAATGGACATCGCTCAACAGGTTAAGTATACAGTACGCCCACTTTTAACACCTGCAGCTCGTGTCCATGCCCGCCAAACAATTCAAATAGTGGCACAGTGCATAAAAGTTGACACAAATTGCATAGCCTCCCACACGCTGATCTCTATCTAAACGAGCTCTTGTACAGATACTGTAATGTGCATTTTTCCATGTGCATCCATGGATCAACCCTGATTCTATGGACGCAGGAACCTGCTTTCTTCTGCTGTGCCGACCACGAGAAAGCGAAAGTCAGAAGCTGTTTCCAAGCCAAAGGTGCCTAAAGAAAAGGTTCCAAACGCTCCCAAGGCAAAGAAGCCTGGCCCTTTGTACGTGAAGAAGAAAATTGCCAAAATCACCATGATCAAGTTCTTCCCGAAGTTCCCTGCTCACCTCCTCCAGCACCCACCGAATCCGAATTCAATGTCCCGGACTTTTCATTGCCATCAATCAGCCATGCCGATGTTCATCCCGAAGTCCCTTGCTCATCTCCGCCAGCACCCAGCCACACCGATGTTCATCCCGAAGTCCCCTGCTCACCTCCACCAGCACCCAGCCACGCCGATGTTCATCCTGAAGTCCCCTGCTCACCTCCTGCAGCACCCAGCCACGCCGATGTTCGTCCCGAAGTCCCCTGCTCACCTCTGCCAGCACTCAGCCACGCCGATGTCTGTCTGGATGACACAAGCACTCCTTACACAAAATCCAGCTCGGTCGCCCGCATGCTGGATGTTTTTAGTGGTATTGAAATTACTGACCACTCCATGGAGCAATACAGGGGCAGAATGGAGGCCAAGATGGATCGTCTTTTGGAGAGCATGGAGAATATGGATAGGTGCATGGGTGTTCGTCTGGATAAGATTGAGAGGAACACCGTGGGGCTCTATTCTCTGCTTGGAGTCCCTGCCCCTGTATGTCTGACACAGGAGCAGGAGGGTGACCTGGTGGCGCCTTATTCTCCTATGGAGGAACCGTATAAACCCCATGTACCCTCTCAATCCCTCAATTTGACCTTCACGCTTCCAGGATACACACATACCCTTCTGTTGGAGCCGATGACAACCCATGAAAGGCCATGACAGGAAGAAAACATCCTCCCAGACCATCTACCCCCACCCGCTGCCAGAAGACCACCCGCTCCAGCACCCAGGATTCTACTGGTCCCAGACATCATGCTGAGAGACTTGCCCCAGAGCATCCAGGAGAAATACAAGATCAAATGTGGTGGTCTACCTCAGAAATATGCCAAGTTCATCTTTAAATACCACGTCAGGTTTGAGATGTACTGTGAGTGGACCCAAAATGTCAATTATGAAGGCAATAAACACAAGATGGGTCTTCCTGCAAATTTAAGGAGAACAATTATGGAAGAAGTGAAGAGCTATTTTAATTTTAACTGTCAACTTGTGAAAACCGTCAGAGACAGCATAAATGCCCTTTTGAGGCATACAAGGGCTCTTCCCTGGAAGTCCGCCGACCTGTTTGATAAATACTAGTTATAAATTTATTTTAAAATATAGATGCGCCACCAATGTTTTAAATCTAAAAAAAAGACAGTTGATTGTTTAAAATTATTTAATTGTTTAATGCTTATTTTCTATTTTGCATGTCTGGTGCTGGGCAAAGAGAACGCGCAGGAAAAAACCCTCCTTGGTGCAGAAAACTCTCCCGGCAATACTGCCAGGTAAGACACAGTACTCCAATCCATGCATACCAAGTCACTTCCCCCCAAACCCTAACGTAAACCTCTAGTTCTAATGTAAAGTGCCCGAAGCCATGCATGCTTTGTCTCCTCCATTACCCCCCCAAAAAGCAGAAGATACAGTTCTGAATAATTATGGTCTGTACTGGTGTCATGGTCCTTTTAGTTCCTTTTAGCCGACAGTACACAGAAACAATTTTCCCACTAGAATGTAACATTATTGTGGCAATACTAACTTGAAAGTCTGACACTTAGTATACAGTAGCAGCAGTAATATACACGGGTTGAATAAATCCTGTATGAGTAGCCAATTACAATTAATCAGTGACTCTTGGCGTAGGCGAGATCATGCTTATGAGAAAATGTAGGATTTTTTTAACCATAATGTATGGTGTGATTGATAATATAGAATATTGTCTCTTTCTATACATACCCAGATGTCCAAGAAGCACCAGCCATTGCGAAGAAGGAAAAGACAAGATTGTAAATTTTGAAGAAGAGGCGACTTTGTATTATTCAATTATTATTTTTCCCTTTATTATCCTGTCCATATAAAAATGTTCATTCTTTAAATATACTTTTTGTGTGTTCATGTTTTTACTGTCTAGACGCTTACAGTAGTACTGTACCTAAAGTTCTAAAGGCATTTAAATATATAAACTTGCCATTGATACAGTATATTGTACAGAATTCAGAATGTACAAAATATAGTATAAAGCTAGAAAATTAAAGTGTTTGCTACTATTTAGATACACTAACAGTAGAAGTACTGCACTACTGCCTAGCAGATACAGTATCTAGCGACCCTGTGAGGAAATGCACTGTAACTTACTGTACAGTAATTTAATTAGGAACATCAGGACACGCATGCGCAGAAATGTGATGACACGCAAATGCATTTCAACAAGGTTCCAATTTGAGAAACACTCATTCGCAAAAAAACATATTTTACATTCGGCAGAAGAGGCAACGTTGTATTTCTGGCTAAGGAGTCTCAGAAATTACTTCTTTCTTATGTATACTGTATGAACTCGTAAGCTTAATCTTCAAATTACAATTACACACACTTGAAGTACTGTACGGCAATAAAATACAGGTTGAATTGCAATTAGTTTTTTTAAGACAACAACTTGCGATCGCCCACTTCAGTTTCTCGGCGGTATTGCAGACAACGCTAAAATGCTATTTTCTGCACTCGATCAAAACACTAGTAATCTCGCAACAAAGGTAATGTCCTCAGCACTCTGAATAAACTGAAAAAACACTGACATTTGCCAAAAAATAGATTGGATTGTAATAGAAATGTACAATAAAGGGTATTGTATTTTATTGTATTGTATGTCTTATTTATATAGCGCCATTAATGTATATAGCGCTTCACAGTAGTAATACATGTGGTAATCAAATAAATAACAGATAATATAAATAACAGATCATGGGAATAAGTGCTTTAGACATAAAAGTAACATTAAGGAAGAGGAGTCCCTGCCCCGAGGAGCTTACAGTCTAATTGGTAGGTAGGGAGAACGTGCAGAGACAGTAGGAGGGAGTTCTGGTAAGTGCTTCTGCAGGGGGACAAGCTTTATGTATCATGTGTTCAGAATATCCACAGTGCTATTCATATGCTTCTTTAAGCAAGTGTGTCTTAAGGTGGGTCTTAAAGGTGGATAGAGAGGGTGCTAGTCGGGTACTGAGGGGAAGGGCATTCCAGAGGTGTGGGGCAGTCAGTGAAAAAGGTTTAAGGCGGGAGAGGGCTTTAGATACAAAGGGGGTAGAAAGAAGACTTCCTTGAGAAGAACGCAAGAGTCTTGATGGTGCATAACGAGAAATTAGGGCTGAGATGTAAGGAGGGGCAGAAGAGTGTAAAGCTTTAAAAGTGAGGAGAAGAATGGAGTGTGAGAGGCGGGATTTGATCGGAAGCCATGAGAGGGATTTCATGCGTGGAGATGCTGAGCAGATCTAGGAAAGAGTAGAGGGATTCTGGCAGCAGCGTTTAGGATAGGTTGTAGGGGAGACAGGTGAGAGGCAGGAAGGCCGGACAGCAGGAGGTTACAGTAATCAAGACGGGAGAGAATGAGGGCCTGAGTCAGAGTTTTAGCAGTCGAGCAACAGAGGAAAGGGTGTATCTTTGTTATATTGCGGAGGAAAAAGCAACAGGTTTTAGATATGTTTTGAATGTGAGGGGCGAATGTGAGAGAGGAGTCGAGTGTGACCCCTGGGCAGCGTGCTTGGGCTACTGGGTGAATGATCGTAGTTCCAACAGTAATGTGGAAGGAGGTAGTAGGGCCAGGTTTGAGAGGAAGTATGAGGAGCTCTGTTTTAGCCATGTTGAGTTTAAGGCGACGGAGGGCCATCCAGGATGATATAGCAGAGAGACATTCAGAAACTTTGGTCTGTACAGCATGTGTAAGGTCAGGGGTTGAAAGGTAAATTTGTGTGTCATCAGCATAGAGGTGATATTTAAACCCAAAAGATGTTATTACAGTAGGTCACCTAGAGAGAGTGTGTACAGAGAAAAGAGAAGAGGTCCCAGTACAGAGCCCTGGGGTACCCCCACAGAGAGATCAATAGAGGAGGAGGTGTTAGCAGAAGAGACACTGAAAGTACGATGGGAGAGGTAGGATGAGATCCAGGATAGAGTTTTGTTCCGAATACCAAGAGTATGGAGAATGTGAAGGAGAAGAGGGTGGTCCACAGTGTCAAATGCTGCAGAGATGTCGAGTAATATGAGCAGAGTGTAATGACCTCTGTCTATACATATATATATACATAGGACATTGACACTGACCTAGGGGAAATCTATGTAAACACAAGCTATGAAATAGAAAAAATGGGAGGGGAAGGAAGTAAGAGAGAGAAGGTAAAACAAGGAAAACACAAGGGGAATTGGTGCAAACAATAAACTGCCTAACTGCAAAAAAAGGGAGCAAAAGAGGGGCACTCCACCACACTTACTCCCTTTTTTGGGGAGTGTCAGTGTCAGTGTCAATATCATATTTGTTTTACATTTTCTGTTGGGCCGATTTTAATCCTTAGCAGCACGCTCCTAGAGGGCAACACTAATATGGTGTAATTAATATACACTACCGACACACTTTATTGAAGTGTGGTCGGTACCGCAAGCCGGGAAATCTCCCGGCTTGCTAGTGGCCGCCCCTCGGCGTGCCGCGCGTCATAGACGCGCGGTCACGCGTCATCGGGAGCGTGCGCCCGCTGCACGCGTGTCCAGGGGCTCCCCGAGGGAGCCCTGGTGTCCCGCGATCGCGGGACAGCGGCAGGGGGTTCCGGGGGACCCGGCGGACCCGGCAGCGGTAGGGAGAGCGCCCCGATCGGAGGGCGCTCTTCCGCTGCTTCGGCGTGCGCCCGTCACACTCGGGCGCGCGCCAGGCTACTGCTGCGGCACAGAACGGGCAAATGCTCGAATAAACTGTGCCGCAGCAGTATTTGGCCAATCACCTGCAACTGCTTATTGAGCAGTCTGTGGGAGGCCAGCCTCTCCTTCTTCTAGGTATATAATCTCCTAGCAAGGTCCCTGTATTTCACTGTTCACTTTACTTGCAGACATGTGAGTATCTGTACTGGTATATACTTGTTTTTAACAGCACTGTGTTATATAAGCATATGCTTGGTTATATTAACCCTTTCACATAACATTAGTTTGCATTTAGCGTAGGGACCTGCTATGGAGACTTACCTTGACGTGGTTAGCAGGCGTGGCATTATTTGATCAAAGGATGTAGCCAAAAGTCTCCTTTATCTTATAGATTTTTACACCATATATATATATATATATATATATATATATATATATATATATCCCCATTTATTGCTATCCCAAAGGGAGAAGCGCAGGGATTCACTGTCTGTTTTTCACATTTGTATGGCTAATCTCTTCGCCAGCTGCATGCTCCTTACATGGAGAAGCGCGGCGATTATATATTTGTTTTAAATATATATATATATCTCCTTTATTGTACATTTCTATTACAATACAATCTATTTTTTGGCATATTCCTGTGTTTTTTCCGTTTATTCTCAAGAGTGGTAGGGACACATGTTGTCTTATAGATTTTAGAGGGTTATGGGTCCCGGTCATTATATATCTCTCTATTCTACTTAGGAGTGCTGTCTGTAACACCGTACTTTTTGTACTAGTAATCTCACGTTTTAACGCGAGAATATTTCGAGAAATCACGCACCATGACCTGGTAAGCAAAAGGATACAATGCGTGAAATGTTCGAATAACGGCCGCTGCATCTGTAGTTACTGCTGAATAAGCAGAAACCAGTCCCAGCATTTGCATTGTGTGCAGTCATTTCACACATTACACAGTTTACATTTGCTTAATAGGGGAGTTAAAATGACGGGAACAAACCAGTTGAGTAACACCTTCTTCTCCATTTTAATTGTTATTTTATAAGTTAAAGAGGCAATCCAAGTGGCAATTGAAAAAAAACAACAACAAAAACATATATATATATATATATATATATATATATATATATATATATATATATATATATATATATACATGTAGAGGTATCAGTACCGTGTTAGCCGAGCTTCAATAATCAAAAAATAAATAGATGATACCGTTCTGTGGCTTTTATTTGTGCGAGCTTTCGAGATACACTGATCTCTTCTTCCAGCGATGTTACAATGAATGAAGCAAGGATAACTTAAAAACAGTGTCTCTTGGAATGTTATCTGTGCTTCTCCTTCCCCCGGTGTGGATGTGTTTTATGGCTAGAGGTGTCAAAGGGTAACTATATATATATAGAGAGAGGAGAAAGAGAAGAGAGCGCACGCCCCATAGTATAAAACTGTATATTTAATGATGGGAAGGAGGAGGGGGGGGAAAGAATATCACTCACAAGGGTAAAGAAGTTAAAAGCATGTCGTGATTATATCACCACCATCCGGTATCTTTGCTTGTCTCTGATGTCCGTCAGTCTCTGGATGATGGAGGACCCGTGATCATCAGGATGTTTCAGAGCGTGGAAGAAGTACACCGGAATCGTGTTGGAGTCCTCAGAGAATCTCCTAGCTGTATGGCCTCAAGCTGTTAGACGCACAAACCGGCCTGTTCATGCGCACACGTGATGACGTAATGTCCGTACGTGACGTATTGCGTAATGACGCTCCCTGATGCGTTTCGTCACACTCGGGCGACTTTCTCAAAGGGTTAATCCTAGATTCCATAGGATGTGGTTCATCCTCTTGAGAGCAGCCGGAGACCCCCTGCACCTACGTCATTAATTTCATTGACGAACTATTTCAAAAGGACTGGTTTTTCACTTCATTTTATTTTATTTTTGGCACATGTATGTACTGCGTTCATTATAAGTTATTTTATTGAATATATGTTTATTGTTTTACACGCAGACACTGACACTAATCATATTGTTATTTGATATTTACACCATATATTAAGAATTTTATCACTATTTATACCCATTGAGGCGCTGCTTTTTCTTGTTTTGTTAGTTCATATATATATATATATATATATATATATATATATATATATATATATATATATATGCAATTATAACTGTATGCTCATCTGCATGTCTTAGGCAGGTCTGCAACCCCGCCTTTCCCCATTATCACCCAGCATACAGCACTTCCACTGCAGCAAGGGATTCTGGGAAATGACATGCAAATGAGCACACAGTGTCACTTTTTGCCTCAATAACCAATATATATATATATATATTGTTTTAATATATGCAGCCTTTGATTACCTTTATTGAAAACTAATTACCCAAGCTGCCGATCGACTCATTCTCTTGTGAAGCAAAGATCCTGCTTCCCATGGTTCACTAAACGGCTATCTTTCAGTTTCAATCAATCCTTCAGTCAGTGTAAGGCCGCGCTTATAGTGCCGGCGACGGCAACGTCGCCTTTGCGATAGTTATATTTCAAATTTAGGCGACGTCGCTGGCTACAAGGCCAGCGACATCCTAAAGGGGGAAGGCAGAGGGACGTTGAAGCTCCCGATTGGCCGCAAGTGGAGACCGTCGCCGAAAAAATCAAATAACAGTGACTACCAGATTTTTGGTAGCACAGTCGCTCCGTTGCGCAGTTGTGCGCACTATAAGCGCCGCCGACGGCGACAATGCATTTGCAATGACGCGTCGGTCGCGTCGCCGTTGCCGGCACTATAAGCTTTGCCTAACTCAGCAGCTAAAATGTATTCTTATATTACTAAGGTAACATTATCTATTGTTACAGTTTGCAGCTGGAACTGCTGGGAATATTGGCAACAAATGATCACAAATAGGAACGTGTTGCAAATATCTTGCACTGCTGGGGAGGTGGCTATAACCTGCTATAGAAATCAAAGGATGCTCATTATATTAAAACGCATTACAAATGGCATTAAGAGTTGATTTAAATTTTTTTTTTTTTTTAGTAAATATCATCTAATATTACAGAACTAATTATTTTAAAAAAAAACACATGTACAGTAGGCTATTGCATGAATTGCTCCTTTAAGGTATGTCCAATAGCTTTACAAATTTAGGCCACGAAAGAAGAGTGTTGATCCAGGGAGAAATCTGATTGTTATTACCAGAGTCAGGAAGGAATTAATATTTCCTCTTATGAGACATCATTGGCCGTTTCACTTGGATTTTTTGTTTGCCTTCCTCTGTATCAATATAAATACAAATATTGAATAAGTATCCCAGTTACCTAAATGTAACATAGGTTGAACTCGCTGAACATATGTCTTTTTTCAACCTCATCTGCTATGTAACTATGTAACTGCGAAAAGCACAATATCATCAAAACCTACTATACATGCTGCTTTTATTAGTAGCTTGTTAGCTTATATCAAACTTCGAAGTGAATGTAGCAGCAAGGCCAAAGTTGCAGTAATCAGAGCCAAGATAAAAAGAAGTTGAAAAAAATCCCCAACTAGTGTGCAGCTTCAAAAGTCGCTGCAAAAATAATGTTTTACACCACACACACACACACACACACACACACACACACACACACACACACACACACACACACACACACACACACACACACACACACACACATACACACACACACACACACACACACACACACACATATTTTTAGTTAATGATTTTGAAGCAAAAGGTGGCACTGTGTGTTCATTTGCATGTCATTTCCCAGAATCCCTTACTGCAGTGAAGTGCTGTGTGCTCGGTGATAATGGTGAAAGGCAGGGTTGCAGACCTGTCTAAGACATGCAAATGAGCATACACTAATATTTCCATAAGTTATATATATGAGCATACAGCTATATTTGCATATATATATATATATATATATATATATATATATATATATATATATATATATATATATATATATATATATATATATATATATAAAAATATATATATATATATATATATGGAAAAACTGCTGGAATACCTGGCTCTAGGTGTACAATGATAAAAAGTATAAAAAGTATAATGGCAGTAAAGGGCAATGGGGATATTCATTAAATTGCAATACTGCCAATCAGGGACTATCACACGGAAACTCGTATTGAGTTGAATAGGAGTTTTAATGCAATAGTACCCCACTCGACACTATTGCGGTTGAGTAAACACCCAACATTTAGTACAACTACTTTTCAGAAAGCTAAACGTTCACTTCCATCTTATTCCGTGGTTAATGTGGCAGGGGGGAAAAATTAGTGGTACTATGCCAGGGATAAAGAAATATATGTCTGAGCCTGTTAATAAATGGGGCAAAGGTTTTTGAATGTTAGATTGACAGAATTTATATCATTATTTTCCATTAAAAGATAAGGGAGAGATTATTTTGTCAAATCAATTCATTTGACTTAAAGTAGAAAGACGTTCATTTGCACATAAAATTGTAGCAGTAATCTGCGTCTGGCATGTTTGTCAAAAAGTAGCGTGTCCTCCAAAACCATCACATGTCAACTACTCCACGTATTGTAAAAAGGAGTGTATTTTTTAACACAAGCTTCTCCCTTTCTCTGTCGCCATGAATCTTTTAGCAAAAGGTCCAAAACGTTTGCTCGCTCTTGCAATCATGCAAGATAAAAATCAGCTTTTTTTTTTTTCAAATGGCACTTTGACTTATGTATGTTTGCAATATATTATGGTTAAAAATGTATTTGCAGCTGAGCTGAGTTAAGCATCGAGTTCCCTGCAGAGACCGATGCCTCACTGGCTGCTACTTCAACAACTACCTCAGAGATTTATTAATGTAAACTTTGTTTGACAGATAGAACTACTGTAAATACTTTATTTACAGGCCATTCTCATTTCCGCTAATATATCTGGTTCTTTTTAATGTAATTGAGGTCTAAAGTTTGTGGTTAGCATACTAACTCAGTTTTAACATCGCCGGGGATAAGCTAGCAAACTAGAGTAAAGAAGGGACACACAAAAAAAAAAAGGCAAAAATCAACCAAGAGGCAAGAACTAGAATTAATTATATGAAGAATATAACAATAATTGCATTGTTAGCGAGAAATAAGAAAGCCACATAAAAGTATCCGGAAATACGCTGGAAATTCTTTAGCAATGCCTTAAAAAATACAGAATACGTTTTTAATTAGCTGGCATAAAAAGTAGGGGACGTTGTATTCACTCAGCTCTATCAAACCAGTGACAATTTAAATCGTTATTGGAAAGTGTGATTAATATTTTGAATTCACGAACAATCACACTCATAAATAAACTCATTCCACGCGTGACTTTTCAGCAACAAGTATGAATATCTTGCATTGTGCTATTTTTTGTTCATGTTACGTGGTTCAAGTCTTCAGAAACATACAGGTTTATCCATATAAGAATGTCTCTCAATCTCTCCCATGTAACAGTGATGGCAGCGTGCATGATTCAATGGTTTGTGTGCGTGTTCATACAATAGTACTTACAACATCCAGAGACTGGCAAGGAAGCATTATTATTTATGATGAGTTAGCTTATCAGAAATAAACAGGCTTCCGTGTCTAGAACTAGAACTGTAATGAGTCCCATCCAAGGGAAATTGCTGGACACGGAGGAGAGGACGGAGGTACGTTCCAGCATGCACAGAAGGCTAGTGGTATTTCAAGTGGGTTGAGGTTATTCTTGTCACCAATTGTAGGTTTTAGCCTAAGTGTTTCATGCTAACAACTCAGGTATTGGAGGTGATCAGAGCTTAGTGAATAGCTAATTTTGAGATAAGTAATTATTAATACTTGTCTAAGACACAGATTCACTTAGTTCCTATAAGGGGTATTGGAGCTTGCTCCCGCGTTAACTGCCAATCATGTCAATAGCAGCAAATACCCTATTGAGCTCTGATACCCCTCATCGGAGCTTAGTGAATAAGAGTCAGAGTTTGGTGAATAGATGCTCATATACAGTGAATACTGTAGTGTACGCCATTCATCTGAAGTAGAAACCATACATTATCCATCCCCATCGGTATAACAAATCTTTAAACATGATCGCAGAGGTGACAACACAATATCACCACCCAGATTTACCCAAGACTCTGCATTAAAGACAGCAATTGATAACCATTATTAACCCTTCCTTATTTCCTAATTTAAAGAGTGTTTTTAAATCGCATTGTGTCCAAAAAATGGAAACCCGTCTATTCCAAGGTTAACCTCAAACAGTCAGAATTGTCATATTTAACCATGTTAAGAGGATTTCTCCTGCTTTCTCTCTTTTAGTTCCCTACTAGCTGAGAGACCCAGCGTTGCCCGGGAGTACAATTTCCCGCTCCCCCCTCTCTCTCCACTCCCCCTGTCTGTTTCTCCGCTCCCCCCTCTCTGTTTGTGTTCCCCCTCCCTGCGCAGCTCCGTTCCCCCCCCCTACAGTGTTCTACACACACAGGGTCCCCCATACACACAGGGTCCCCCACACACACAGGGTCCCCCACACACACTGTCGTCCCGCACACACACTGTCCCCCCCCCACACACACACTGCCCCCCCCCCCACACGCACTGTCCGGAGGGAGGGGGGTTGGTGGTGGGGGAGAGCTGAGGCCTGCGCCGAGGAGCGGCGTGACCGGAGGGAGGGGGGTTGTGGTGGGGGAGAGCTGAGGCCTGCGCCGAGGAGCGGCATGACCGGAGGGAGGGGGGTTGGTGGTGGGGGAGAGCTGAGGCCTGCGTCGAGGAGTGGCGTGACGGAGGGAGGGGGGTTGGTGGTGGGGGAGAGGTGAGGCCTGTGCCGAGGAGCGGCGGGGGGGTGTGGTGGCTGAGGAGTGTGGGTTCGCCAAGTTGTTCTCCTTAGGTTCCAACTGCAAGTGAGATGGTCCTTGCAATGTGAGGGGTGGGGTGGTGGGGGGTGCGTCGTGGCCAATGACACAGAGAGAACACAGGGCCAATCACACAAGGGGAAGACATACACACACAAACATTATTTGAGACTTATAGATATAGATGGTGAAAAAAAGGTCACAGATTGCTATTTTTAAAGGTATGTTTAATACCCTGATCATCTCCTTGGGTGACAGGGAACATTAGACCAATAATAGACACACTTTCCTTAGTTTGATTACTCCATTGGAATTATAGCTTCATTTTTAATGTACTGGGAATTAAATGGTAACTATTTTCCTTTAAATGGTAACCGCCTTGTTCATCTGCCTACCCCCCCCCCCCATCACCAAAAAAAAAATACACATAAATTAAGATTTTCCTATGCTGTAATAATCGTAAAATATATATCCCTCCCATTTGATGCCTAATTGATGAAAATCTTTAACCACTCGTAAATTGTTATTACCGACTTGTTCATAGCTTACTTGTTTCATGGCTCCCTTTTATGACTATAATGCACGTATGAATTCCAGATCACTCACTAGCACAGATTTTCCTCTGTTGGGTGATTTATAGTTTTCCTGCAGGGCAACATTTCTTAATAAATGAAACCTTTGTCCAGGTTTGTGTCTCTGATTACAAAACAAATATGCAGCACATGGCCCCTGCTGAATGTAAGCCATCCAAATAAAATGGCTAACTGAACAACTACCCAGAAGCAGCAGAGAACCCCCCCCCCCCCCACTTTTATGGAGTAAAAGTGGGCCTCATCTTCACCCTTCATCCACTTCCACCAAACTGTACATGATTTCAATTACTACACACATGGTTACAATTGGCAAAACCTGTTTTTCGGAACAAAGTCCGTCAAATGTACTTTCCCAACATATAATTGGAAACCGATATTAACCCTTTTTGCTGATAACACATTCCTTTAGCAACGTCAATAAACAGCACTCGTAGAAAGGACCATATATTTACTACGCGGCGCTAAGCCTCAAGGCGCTTCATGTTTAGCATTGTTTAGTGAAGTCGGGCCAAAAGTCTTTAGGGCTTTAAGTATTTGAAAAGGCGTCGCAGGCAAATGGTTAGGGCTGTCAAGTTGATGCTTTTGGGATAATTTATTAAGGTGCAAAAATGCCAATACAGCAGTGTTGCAACTGGATGATAGTTAATTTTATGATATGTGGCATTACTTCATAGGGGTAATTCAATAAACTGCGATAATGTCAGTCAGGGAGCTATCACACAGAGACTCCCACTGACTTCAATAGGAGTTTTGGTGCTGTCTGAACTATAACAGTTTACTCAATAAGCCTTAATATCTATAAATGAAGACATTTTGTAAGCAACTGGTGAGCGGTTGTAAAAAGAGTTGACACAATGATAGAGTGGAATGAAGACATTATGAGATATCATTGAATAATGTGTCACTGGGGGGTTTTGTTTCCCTCCCACTGGATCAACATGCTGTAAATACAAATATAGTATACGTATCTCTCGTCTACATTTATCACAGGATGAACTCGATGGACATATTGCATCTCTTTTTCCAACCTCATCTGCTATGTAACTATGTAAAGCTTGTGTCTGTAATCACTACTGTTTTCCTTTCCTTTGGTTCCTGTAGCTCTGAGAGGGCATCAGTTACAGACAGGTGGCGCACATCTCCACTAATCTCCTAGTCTATAATGTTCACAAGTACAGTATTAGACAAAAATAGATCTGTGCATCTGATTCCAAATTAGATTATGAAAAAATATGTACAATATTACATATGAGACCACAGCTGTATGTATGCACGATTTAGTGGGTATACTAAACAGTGTGCTTCGTACATCATCCTGGGAGCAAGAGACAGCAAACTGAATTCTCAGTTCTGGAGATTCCACTCTGACAACCAACAGTATCCAATAGATACCAAAGCTGCATCCCATTGTATAAACAAATACTGTACTGTACTTAATGTAAACAGTTAAACTCACTTGCTCCAGCTAACCTCAATTAAAATCAAATGAAGTGGTGCCTGTGATACACCTCTCATGATGTGCCCATGCCTTAGTGTACATTTTACCTCGGTAGACATCATGACCAGGTCCAGGAGACCTTCCTAATGTGTTCTCTGCAGGATCCTGTGGCGATGTTGCTGGCTGCAGAGGTTGAATAGTGAGACAGTCACTGAGGATTTCTTGGTCGAGCTCTGTCCTGGATCGTAACTAGAAGATAGGTGAGGGATAAAAACACCTGTTACTGCGGTTACAACCCAGCTCCACCAAAAATGTTTTGGGCATCACAAAAAAAAAAGGGTGGCATTCTTTGAAAATCAATACATTGATGCGAGAAAAAAAAAATCACTAACAGTAAAGGTTAGCATGAGTCTTGGTAATTAGCGATAATTTATTTTCCATGGTAAAGATGTTTCTAAGTAGTTCTATGAAGTCCATATGTTTTCCCTTTGCGCAGCTAAAGACGTCTGCTTTCGATTACCTACTAAGCCTTATGTTTTACTGCTATCAGCTGTAATAGGTCTTCATCATAAAATTAGGTGCATATGTACTACAGGGCCCAGACTCACTAAACTTCGTTAAATCAGGGCAAAAAATGTGACGTTACCTAAAATCAATAACGGATATTATTTGCCCTGAGGTTAGCGGCGTACTCACGAAATAAATGATATGCAAAAATAACATCCATACTAGAGCTCATTAGGCTTCACGTCACGATATTTCAACACAGCGCTACGGTTATCTTCAAATGACGCGATGTAGTTTAAGGGGCTTATTCTAGTAGCACTGAAGTTGTCATTGCCCAAACCGCACATTTTCAAATGTTCACAAGAAGCGGAATGAAATGTGTGAAAAAATGGTAATTCTCTATTGCAAATCACTTCTTTTGAACCGCTTCTATAAAAAGTGACATCCCGCCAGACTTGTATTTGCTTTAGAAGCGAAATGACCTGAAGGTGCTGCTAACTCCCTCCAGAGCCTAATAAATTAGGGAGAGATGCTTGTGCTAAGAAACATGCCTGGGGTACCCTGGGAGATATGCTAATGTCTATACAAAGAATATTTAAATGAGTCACACCTCCTAAATTAATAAAAATTGTCGAAATGTCAAGCAGCAACCTACCCGTCATTGAGTAGTAGTGGCAGAAGACCGCCAGCGTTGCTTTTGTCGTGGCCAAACGTTATGTTTGTTTTACAGCACAGACATCTCTGCCTAATTTATTTGGAGGGAGGTTTGAGGGGACATGTATACAACTGGAGATACTATTAAGTTAGGAACTTCTCCTCCTCCTCCTTCCTCATTTCAAAGTTGGAGGGAACCCGCAATTCCTATCTCGCCTGCTTTGAGGTAGTGAGAAAAAAATGGGAGCAGCTTAGAAGCGATTGAGCCTTTTGCACTTTTCGACGCTACTAGAAGACAGTGAGTTTGCAAAAAAAAAAAAACCGAGCTGCACATGTGAACAGGGCGTACAGAAGAGCAAGACATGCAAATTTGCTTCTAAGGCTGTGGCCACGATGACGCTGAGCACGCTTGGCGCTTGCCGTTTTCACTGCAATGAAACTCTATATGTACGGCCACGCTCACGCAGCGAACATGTGCGCACGCACGTACGCTCACCAAAGCTCAGCGCTTGGAGAGACAATGAAATTTGATTTCCAAGCGCTGAGCAGGGTCACATGACCCTTCAATAACCAATGGGGAGAGAGAGGCAGAAACGAATGGGGAAAGAGAGAGAGAGAGAGGCACAGAATGGGGAGAGACAGACACAGAATGGGGAGAGAGAGACACAGAATGGGGAGAGAGAGAGAGAGACAGACACAGAATGGGGAGAGAGACACAGAATGGGGAGAGAGAGACAGACACAGATTGGGGAGAGAGAGACAGAGACAGAATGGGGAGAGATACACAGACACCGAATGGTGGGAGAGAGACAGTATTAGATGAGTGGAGAGAGAATAGAGGGGAGCGGGAGAGGTAGGGAGAGAGGTGGGAAGAGGGGGAGAGAGGTGGGAAGGGGGTAGAGAGCCCATTTATTCCTCATTTTAAAGGTAATATTTTAGTATTTTGATGCTGTAGGTTCTATGCTTTAATTAACCCCTTCCAAGCAGGACATATCGCTTAATAAATGTACTATGAATGTCCCCTTTATTCTATATGCAACTGTGTGTAAGGCTTTACTGAACTCTACGTAGACACCATTCCCTACTTCATACTCATCTACTGGGTTGCATATCCAGAAATAAAAGCAACCAAAATAATTTGTTACCATCTCCATTCAGGAAAAAATGCTACAGATTCAATATAATTCACATTTTAGTTTCTTTCAGAGTTGATTCTTTTCATATCCCAAATAAAGTTGTCAAGATGACTGTCCTATAATTGCCAAACCATTCCCTGTTCCTTCTTTAATGATAAGGGACTTCTGTCAACAGGAAGAGAAGGGCAAACATAAGCCAACATCTATTTAAATATATGAAGTATGGAAAATGGAAAGAGACAGTTCCTATTCACTGTGTATTTGTTTGGTTTTATTTTGCCTTTTTATGCTGATCAGATATTTAATTGTAAAATCTGGTACATTTTACCTTGCAGCTATATAACATACGCTATTTTAATAGAGATAATCCCAGATTTACTATATGAAAAAAAAGATATAGGGCCATTTTTCTTATGTGATGCTCAGCAATTAGGCACCTTATGTTTGATTCAGCTGTACGGTGTCTTATGACTTAGCACTAGTAAATATAGCAAATGTGCCAACAATGGCACATTGATAGTTTCATTCTATTATTATCCTCTAGGGTCATCTTGCATTTGGATGTGTACTAAAACATTAGTTTTAATGGACAACAGTAATGCCGCTTATTTAAATACACATTTTGGATTAAAAAAAATACACGAAGACATAGAATTTAACTGATAAGAACCATGTGGTCAACCTATTCTACCCATTATCATGTCTGCTGTAAAAGCTCATATCCTATTTAATACTTGGCTTTTTTTTTATATTTATGGAAGCCTTCTGTCTATCCCAAGCATTATTCAAATCCCTTACTGTATTAGCGTCTACCACCTCTGCTGCGAGACTATTACACTAATCCACCACCCCTTCCAAAGAAGTTCCTCATATTTCCCCATAGTCTGCCGCCCACCAGCTTCAGAAGAAGATCTCTTGTTCTAGTATTTCTCTTAAATATGCTTCCCTCCTGCACTTTATGTACAGAATTTGCATTTGTTCAATTAAAGGTGCACGCACGGTTCCAGGTTACAAAACTCCATGGGTGCACTGTAACAATAGTCCCGCTGGAAGAAGAACCACTGGCGTCATAGAAATAGAAAAAGAGGCACTCCACGAGTCATTCAAAGATCAAACATTTATTGCACAAGGATTAACGTTTCGTTCCACTTGCGAACCTTTGTCAAGATAAAGTGTCCGTGACAGTGCATGTCATATATACCCTCTATGGGCGCGTCATCAGAAAAACTAAGCTTATGCTGCAAAATGTGGCAAAAGGGCCGTAAAATGTAAATTACGGTAAAGTGAAAAGTGGTAATAAAACATAGGTAGCCATAGCTACTGAACATAAACCAAACTCACATAGAACTTCCAACTATGTCTATTGCCTTTGGATGCAAAATGATACAATTGGAGTAGAATAATGTATATATCTACGAAGAAATCCCCAAATGCCAGTCAACATGTTGCAAATATGATTGAACCGGAATGCACATATGTTTAAGTAAGTATATAAAAAAACGTGCAAACAAATCACAGATGTGCAAGACATTGTATATATAGAAAAGTGACATATGTGTATCAATGTACATAAACAGGTGAGTATGCATAGACTGAGCATATGATTCATCCAAATCACACATAAAAGAGGGATATATCTCACCCAACAGAGGTACAACAAGATTAGAAAAAGAAGTGTATATTGGGGAGGTGGTAGCAGGGGAGGAGAGAGGAAATGGGGCTATAAGTCTCTGTTTACACGGACAGCACCAATTTCTTAGTCACATATACATTGACTATATCAAATTACAGCAGATAGCCCATAGGCGTAATGGCACATGTAAATTGTATTTTGCAGCATGCATCTCATTGGAAGTATTTGGCGTTGTTCTCTGATGATGAGCCCATTGAGGGTATATATGACCTGCACTGTCACTGACACTTTATCTTGACAAATGTTCGCAAGCGAAATTAAACATTAATCCTTGTGCAATAAATGTATGCTCTTTGGAAGATCAGTGGAGTGCCTCTTTTTCTATTTCTACTATGACAACTGAATTTGTATTTGACATATTTTTATGCACTTTATTTTAAAGTCTCTATTATACAGTATCCAGAGAGTGCAAAGTTAGACAAATGAAGTTTGCTGAATTGTTCACGAATTTTGAGCACATTTGCAAAATATTTCATTATTCCCAAATACGTGAAATATCCCCATTTTGCAAATGTGTACAATGTCATCATTTTCGCCAATTGCCGTTTTATATACATTAAAAAGACCAAGGTCAAATGACCAATGTGATCTGCACATGGGACATGTGACTTAATTATGTGACATTATTAATAAAAAAACAAAAATCGGATGGCTTTGTGAGTTTGTGCAAACATTTCACACATACCTCCCTAATCTTCTTCTCTTTCTCTTTCTCTTCCCTACTCAAAAGCTGTACATATTATGTGCATACTGTACACATACTTGCTTGCCCTATACAACAAATAACAAGCAAACCCCTGCATTGATGTCGCAATATTATATCAAAACCTGTAGAGGAATACAACTTTTGGGTGGGTTGCTGCAGAGATTGGTGTAAAAAATAAAAAAGCGATCCATACCACAGCAGTGAATGGCGCAAAAGGTTTTTTCAGGGCTCCTTCAATCATGTTCATAGAGGTGTCCACTTTCTGACAACGGAAATGCATTATGGTCCAGGCAAACGGACACAAAGCAGGCCCACTCTATCAAGTGGAGTTCTAAACTGCGGTGCAGAGCTATAATCATGCAGCAGCAGCGGCAGCAGCGGCAGCAGCGGCAGCAGCGGCAGCAGCGCACTTAATTCCTCGCTATTCCATTCACAAAGTCACTGTAGGCAACTCGAAAAGGAATGGGGTTTAAAGTTTAATGAAGATTATTGTTGTACTATCCACATATTTGTAATATTGGTTAGCATGCATAGCTCCGTGTTCATCTCAGAAACATGAGCTGCTACCATGACAATGTGCGCAGCTCTTCCAGAATGTAAAAAAACAAGTCAATGTCAACAGTGATTAATATTTGTGTTTGTTCAAGAAGACCAATCTGTTAATGTTTACAAGGGAACAAGGAGCCAAAACTGTCATGTCTTACACATATATGGAATCTCTAAGAGGGCAAGTGCCTGGAACAAGGGAAACAAGCCAGTTGAGGTCAGTTAGGTCAGATTCCTCAGTGCACAATCTCATTGGCATTTTATTCTGAGGCCAGACATGATTCTATGTTGACTTGCGTGATGGAATGACACAAAAGTGTCTGCAGCCCAATATGGCTGGCCCTGAGATTTAGCATAGCTGTGCCTCATTATTTGGACAGCAAATGCATTGCTTCTATTGTAGAGAATATGTTTAATTTCCCAAACAATAATATATATTTTTTAAAATGCAGGGTCTTACTGTAATACTACTGTACAATGCAACTCTGACTTCTGAAATTAGATTTCAAATAAACAGTCAATCGCTTAGCAACTAAGTCATTTCCACAAACCTACATTTCATAAATAGGCTTCTCATGAAGACTTCCATCAAGGGCAGTCTCTCCTCTAGAGCTCATCTTATTAATACCCCCGTCTCCTAGATAATAGAAATGTTTCTGGTTTATAATTTGAGAGCGTAGATCCAAGAACCCTGTTAAGAAGCAGGCACATGATACTACCGCTTGAGATATGTAAGTTAAGCCAGTGTACTAGGCAGCTAAATGTTTTCAATTAAGTGATATGATTGCTTATAATGATACCCCATCATTTCTTACCCTTTTGACCATCGAACAAAAAACAGACTTTGGCCCAGAGCCACAAAGCTTCGCTAACTCAGGGCTCATAACGTCATGTTATCAAAATCAGTAACGGACGTTATATGTTCCCTGGGGTTAATGCGAATCTACAAAGCTAATTATATGCGAAAACAATGGGCGTTAGTCATCTCATTAGAATAAGCTTAACCGATTGTTAAATTAGCACTGCCTTGCCTTATCTTAACATGGCTCTCGTTACACCTGTCTTATCTAACAGTGGCGTTAGCTCTGGCCACACCCTGAAATATGGGTGAAACAGGGATTCAGATGCAGCCACCAGTATCCGATCACTTGCCTGGTAAAATGCTGGGGCTATCTCACTGTAATGATGCAACATTTCTGTGAGATTTCTGCAGACAGACTAATAGCAAATTGGATAAACACGATGGCAGGGACCCTCACTTTGTTAATCCGATGGGCCATTACTCTGGCTGCAGAAATCTCACAGAAATGTTTCATCATTACAGTGAGATAGCCCCAGTATTTCACCAGGCAAGTGATCGGATACTGGTGGCTGCATCTGTATCCCTGTTTAAATAAAGCAGCTTCAGAGCTCTGAGAATCCAGCAGAGAGATAGTTAATTGCAGCCACTCAATTAACTTGTCTCCACATGGAAGAATGAGAGCTGTGTAAAAAGCCTCATGTGAGACACAGGAGAGATACCTTAGCTTACATTTGTGCTGACAGAAGGAGAGTAGAAGCCTGCACACAGACACTGTCTTGAGCACAAAGGCTTTGCTGAGATCAAGACACCCAGACACCCAGAGACCTATATTTCCTGGACACAGAGGACCCAGGAACCTGCCAGAGACTGACATGGAGGGTCACCTGCTTAAGGTACTTCCTGAGACTTTGGGGTGATAGGCTGGTAATGGGAATATCCATCCAGTCCTGCAGATAGGGTCTGGGGAAGTAAGTTAGCCCTTATAAAGTGATAGGGGTTTGTTATTTTGCTGTTTTGCCTGGATGAACAGGGTCAATAAAGCCAAGATATAATTTCTCCCTAAAACAGTCTCCATTTGCATACCACTGTACACATCTCTTACAATGGGGGGGGGGGGGGGGGTTCAGGAAATGAGGGAGAGAGGGAGACTTTGCATATCCTATTAGCACATCTCCCAGGTGTGCTCCTTTTTGAACACAGGTGTCACTCTGTGTGTTGTTTCAAGGTTGGTTTAAAGGGACACTTGGTACTTTCTCTTAAATATGCTTCCCTCCTGTACTTCATGTACAGAATTGCATGTATTCAATTAAAGGTGCACGCACGGTTCCAGGTTACAAAACTCCACGGGTGCACAGTAACAACAGTCCCGCTGGAAGAAGAACCACCGGCGTCATAGAAATAGAAAAAGAGGCACTCCACGAGTCGTTCAAAGATCAACAGGTCTCATTCTTTGTCTGTGGGACTCTCTCTCCATATTTCAGTGTACATACACATATACATGTGAAAATAATAATAATAATAGTTTGTTCTTGTATAGCGCTGCTAGTTTTGCGTAGCGCTTTACTGAAACATTTTGCAGACAATGTCCCTGCCCCATAGAGCTTACAATCTATTTTTTTGGTGCCTAAGGCACAGGGAGATAAAGTGACTTGCCCACGGTCACAAGGAGCCGACAACAGGAATTGAACCATGTTTCCCTGCTTCAAACTCAGTGCCAGAGTCAGTGTCTTTTGTCACTGAGCCACTCCTTCTACTTGTAAAAGAAAGTGACCCCTGCTTTTCCTGTTTACGTGTTCCCTTTGCCCTAGAAACGTGAAACTTCTTGTGTGTAAGTTTCATGTGGGATATTTGGGATATCGAAATGCAAATATTTTGTTTGCAGGAGTTCGGGGACGAAAGATACCGGTAGTCCCCTAATTCTCCCTGACGTGCAGGCACTATTTGCCGGTACGCGAGTAGAATTACACCGGGGCTGCCCAGTGTCCCCCAGACTCCTCGTTTTCAAGCCTAGATATCCCAGGTCCATCTCCCACACAGATATGGGTCTTCCCAAGAGATATTGTGTAATAAAACATATTTTATTATGAGTTGTGCATTTACTATAAATGTCCATTCAGCCAGCATGGGCATATACAAAGGTGCCGGGATGACTCGATAGACACCATAGTTCAAAGAGGAGACGGAATGTTGAGAAGTGTCGGGGTGCTAAGTGGCTGGGGCACGGTGGAGTACTGAGTCGGAAGAACAGAGATTCCCTGCGGGGTGGACACTCCGGTCTGCCAGACTCAGTGCCTGCCCAGTAGGTGGCAATGGGTTGACTATGGGAAGCGGCAGAATGTTGGCGCGTTTACCATTGGTCAATTCGTATGTCCCACCCACGGGGCATCCTGAGCCGACTTGGAACGCCCCCTCCTCTGACATCAGCCAAAGGATGAGCCCCTATTTCTATTGGCTGGCGGGGAGGAATTCCCATGCTCTGATTGGTCGCTCCACCTTTTTCAATGCTGAACATAGCTCAGCTGAGGGTATGTAAGGAGAAGCCCCAGTCAGAGAACCAGACAATCTTTTGGCTTGAGTCGATGACATGACGGCGGCCTTTTCAAAGTTGCTCTGTTCCAAATAGCTGAGCAATCGGCTTCGTTTTGAAAGTCTGCCCTGCAGGGACAAAGTCAGACGCGAAGTCGATGTTCTCGTTTTGGAAAGTAGTGGTTGCGGCTAGGAACTGAAGCCGAAAAGAGGACCAGGAAGCCCGGGAATATATCTAGCCCTCCAAAGCGAGCACCCTGCACCTAATTTTGCCCAGATTTCTCCCCCAGCACCCCAGTAAGTGTGTATATTTCCTGTATCTTTGTATTTCACTGTCTGTACACGGGTTTACCTGAATAAACCTCATTTTATTCCACCATTTTGGTTTGCCTAGTGAATGATCCCAGATATAAATGTGTTAAACGTCCTGGTCTCCCGTGACAATACCCGTTAGCACATAATGAGGGATTAACTTAAGTTAACGCCTCATTAAATCAATAACAGAGCTCTGTGGCCCAGGGCCTTTGTCTTACTCTGAAACAGGGCTCCCCAAGTACCGTCCTTGAGAGCAGTCAACAGTCCACATTTTCAGGGCAACAAACACTTAGGCAAGCTGTCTTTAGTGATAATTAGAATGAAGTTAATTGGGTAATAAAGTTCTACAAGAGAAATACGAAAAACCTGTCTTGTTGGTTGAAGGTACATGATTTTTATAGCACCTTATAAAAAAGGTCAGAGTCATAATTGCATATCATGGTAAAATCTCTGCACAAAAATATTTCACACAATTGAAGTTGTTAGAAAGATTATGCATTTAAGACAAGTTACCAAAAGTCTGTTCCTCAAGAAAAGTCAACGGAATGTAACATCCTTCACAATGTTGGTAGTTCTTCAAAGGAATTCTTTGCCTATATTTAAGTAATAATCCCAGAAGAACAGGGCATTACTGGCCAATAATGCCCTGGCTGGAAGAGTTGAAGGCCCGACTCTTTAACCCAGCCAGGGCATTATTGGCCAGTAGTGCCCTGTTCTGAGGGGATTATAATTATTATAGGCTAAATGTAGGCTTATTTTTTTTTTTTTTTTAATTTTCATAAAAAAGATCCACTTTTGTAGTCATATTGATTTTTATCAGCATTGTCTACATTCTTATGCTTTTACTGCAAGTTTATTAAAAGGAAATTGTACATACACACAGCCCCCTCTATATATACACACACACTTTGCAACCCCCCTCTATATGCAACCCCCCTCTATACACAAACACACTCTGCCGTCCCCCCTACACACTGCAGCCCCCCTCCTCTACACCCACAAACACATTGCAGCCCTCCTCCACCCTCTACACTTGCAAAACACACACACAACACACACAGCAGCCCCCCATCTACACCCACAAACACAACACAGAAACACACACTGCAGCCCCCTGTAAACCCGCAAAATGCAGACACACACACACACACCAAAACACACACACTGCAACCCTCCTCCACCCTCCACCCTCTACACCCACTGATACCCACACACACATACACACACTTCGGCCCCCCTCTATACCCACAAAACACACTGCAGACATACACACCAACAAAACATCTACATCGCAAAACACACACCGGCAGCACCCCTCTACAACCACTGCTGTCCCCCTGTAAACCCACACACTGCAGACCAACACACAAAACACTCTGCACCCCTCCTCCACCCACAAAACACACTGCAGCCCCCCTCTGCACCCACAAAACACACACTGCAGAGACACACACAAACCAACAAATCAGACTCTGCCACCTCTACATCCACAAAACACACACTAACAGAAGACACACATACTAATAAAACACTCTGCTGCCTCCTTTACACCCATAAAACACACAGCAAACACACAAACCTTCCCCCTCACTCTCCTGTGCGGAGCTCTCTGCAGGCAGGGTGGGGGAGAACTCAGTGCCTTGCTGCTGCCTCCTGCCCAATCACCTCCCCTGTCTTAAGATCTGATCTCACTCTTTGTGAATAAGAACTGAAAGTTGATTGGCTGAAAAACTTGGCAGGGTGCCAAAAATTCCGGGCCATTACTGATTGGATAATGCCCGGAATTTTAACCAATGAGAGAGCAGAGATTTCAATAGTGCCCGGAATTTACCAGCTTTAGCCTATAAATATTTACCGTATATAAATTAATGAGAGATGGTACTGCGCCATGTAAGTGAGATCTTATTCAGTGCTTTCAAAAGGAAAATTCACACAGCTTGACCACTGTATTTTTGTATTAAGTAAAATTCTAATTTGTTATAGCTTTATATATTATGGTAACTGTTATTAAAAAAATTTCCCTTTCTGTTAAAATACTGTACACACCCCTGCTGGCCATGTCTCTCTATTTATTATTTATTTATTTATATAATGGCAAGGAAAGGGTGGGGAGCCATGTTGGTCCTTTCTTCCATGTAGTAACAAAGGAGGGATTAGGGGGTATGTTACCTTTCATTGGAACAACAAGTAGTTGATATGTTACAAGCTTTCGAATCTCTCAGGGTCCGTCATCAGGCATGCCTCCTTTCCCTGCTTTGTTATTTCTCTTTTCAATCCAAGTTAATGGAACATGAAAATATATCCTCATTTTTCTACTGCATCTCCTTAACTTGGCATTTACAGCAAACCATTTTAAGAAAGATTTCTATGATCATTGACATTACTTAAAGTCAAGTGTGGTTCATTTTTGCTCCCCGTGTGCTATTTTGATAACTCAAAGTTCTCAGTGGGAGTAAAATGACGAGGAGATACATCGCTGGGCATCTTGAAGGAACTTGGCTGAAAATAATTGGCCTGGATAATTAAACACAATGACTTCCTTTTTCAGTTCAGGTGATGAGAATAGCAGAACTCAAGGCCAAGTCAGGACGCATTGCATGAAAGCTGTAGGTAAATACATATAGTACCCGGCACAGATTTACAGTAAGAAGGTGTTGGTTGGTTTTTATCTTTGGTTGTGGTTTCCAGAATCTGTAGTGAGCACCACACTCCATGCGCAATGTGAGAAATGTAAAGTTCCAAGTCCCATTTAGATGGCCTGATATATTTATTTTCTATCCTGATCACAAAATTCATTGCTACTTTCTTCAGTAGTTTTAAATTCTGGAGAAAAGTTTGAGAACATTTTCCGGGCCTTTCCTCAGTTTGGTATCAGCTTGTAACTACCGTAGAACCTAACAAAAACAGTATGAAGTATGTTGGACTGAGATGCCAATACATTTCTTCTCACCACATGCCTGCCCTCACAGCACCCCCTCTCCACACCCACGCTGCACAGTGCCTCAGCACTGCTATGGGTCCTGGGGCATGCTTTTTCCCAGCTCGGCGGTGACTTACCAACGCTAAGCAGTGAAAAGTCACACCCTGGAATTCTTAGTGGTGGCGCTGATGCTAAACCGCTAGAACCACCAGGGAGAATTCGAAAAATAATAAAAATACAGAGGGATACAGGCCCGGGCTTGGGCCTCTCATGACCGTAGACCCCAATGCCATACATCGGCTGTAATTCTGACACTGGCAGACAATAATATATACTGTAGCCTTCCTGAGATGTATTTTATGATGCTTTGTAGATATATCCTTTAGGAATGACATTTATAAAGCTTTTAAGCACATCCTAAATCATAAAAAGATCCATTACAAATGGAATGTACTGTAAGACTGAGGCGCAGATTTATTAAACAGCACTAATTTGTAAAGCACATTATTACCCATTAACTTGAATAGCCCTGAGGTGCCATTTGGCGTCGCACCATTTTGTGACGCTGGACCTCAGCACTTTTGCTTTCCTCCAAATTGAATAAAAGATGCTAAGTGGAACGGCCAATTTAAAGGCAATCCCGAAGCCTTGACCAACTTAATTTCCACTTTTCCAAGAAAATTGCACGAGATCATTTTTTCTTTTCTTTAACAACCCCGGTACTGTTGGGATGCTTTATGCTTACACATCTGTAGAACTTAAGGGGTTAATTATCCGCCCCTCTGTGTACTTTATTTGCAAATCCCTCTGGCACTGAGGGGATTATGCAGCACATCTGTTGCATGGCACTGCGTAAATCTCAGAGTTTATGTTTGTAAAAAGAGATAATTAAGAGCATCCATAACATGACTTTTTGGCATCCCTAGCCAGCTACTTTTAGATATACCGTACATACATTGAGAGAAAAATCAAGCGGCCGTACATAAATGTTTGTTACCAATAGATGTCAGGTCTCATCTTTTTTGCAGAATACCATTGTTTAATATTTTTTTTTTTTTTAAACGCATTAATTTGAGCCATGTTTGTCATGTGATTTGCAATCTGTCTGCAGGGAAAACCCTGAGATTTGGAGCCAATAATTGTGATGAAGTTGTGGGAACAATTGTAACATGTCCCCCACCTTTAAAGATCGCTGCTCAGCTACAGCTTATTTCGAGCCACATTTTGCAGCAAGCTGCTACTTGACATTGTGCATGAGCTGTCATATTGAAACCACCCTTTGTTTACTCAATATTAAAATATTTCAGCACACACGTTTTCATTTTAATGTGATAAGACCATCTGCAGTTAACTATCTTGTTAAAAAAATAAAAAACTTGTGTTGCATGGAAATGAATTAGGGAAAGACAAAAATGCGAGACAAGAACCGTACAAGTGATAGAGTGTGAATTAGGATGAAAATGCAGTGTTCTCTTAACATCTTATACAGTACCACTGTTTAATTCCCTGCACTGGGACTTCATCATAATAATAACCTAAACCACTTTATTTCTCCACTTGGTTTTTGTTTATCACATTTGATAACCCTGAGGATAATTGTGCAAAACCGGATGTTAATTGTGCTACATTTCTTTGTGTATATTACATTTGGGAAGTGACAGAAACAGGAGCATAAAAAGAAGGGAATGGGAAGGGAAAGCTGATATAATGAAGAGTGGAGAGTCAGTTCAAGGTGACCTTGGACAAGTTACTATCTTAATATATAAAATCGAATGGTTTGTGAGGTTAGTGCTATCTGCGGTGAATCTGATTGGTCCTCAGCCTCTGGCCAATCAGATTGCTGTGTGTGACGTCACCCAACTGCCACGCTCTTCCCCCTCGGCTCACACCACACACACACACACACACACACACACACACACACACACACACACACACACACACACACACACACACACACACACACACACACACACACACCCACCCACACACACACACACACACACACACACACACACACACACACTCCCCAGCGGCATCACCTCTCCCCCCTCCCCAGCGGCGCTCCAACTCCCCTCTCCCCCTCCCCAGCGGCATCACCTCTCCCCCCTCCCCGCTCCAAATCACCCCTCCCCAGCGGCATCACCTCTCCCCCTCCCCGCTCCAAATCACCTCTCCCCCTCCCCGCTCCAAATCACCTCTCCCCCCTCCCCGCTCCAAATCACCTCTCCCCCTCCCCGCTCCAAATCACCTCTCCCCCCTCCCCGCTCCAAATCACCTCTCCCCCTCCCCAGCGGCATCACTTCTCCCCCTCCCCAGCGGCGCTCAATCTCACCTCTCCCCCTCCCCAGCGGCATCACCTCTCCCCCCTCCCCGCTCCAAATCACCCCTCCCCAGTGGCATCACCTCTCCCCCTCCCCGCTCCAAATCACCTCTCCCCCTCCCCAAATCACCTCTCCCCCTCCCCGCTCCAAATCACCTCTCCCCCTCCCCGCTCAAAATCACCTCTCCCCCTCCCCGCTCAAAATCACCTCTCCCGCCTCCCCGCTCAAAATCACCTTTCCCCCTCCCCAGCGGCATCACCTCTCCCCCTCCCCAGCGGCGCTCAAACTCACCTCTCCCCCTCCCCAGCGGCATCACCTCTCCCCCCTCCACGCTCCAAATCACCTCTCCCCCTCCCCAGCGGCATCACCTCTCCCCCTCCCCAGCGGTGCTCAAACTCACCTCTCCCCCTCCCCAGCGGCACCACCTCTCCCCCCTCCCCGCTCCAAATCACCTCCCCCGGCGGGGGAACAGGCAGCTGCCACGCGGCGCGTAAGATGGCGGACCCCTTCCTCCCTCGCGGCGCCGAGTCAGAAGATGGCGGCGCCCGGAAGTACAGGTAGGTGTCGCTCCCCCACCTCCGGCGCCAAACGGAACTGAGAAAGGGCGCATCAACTGAGACGTGTGTGTGTGTGTCACTGTCCACTGCCCCCCCCTCCTGTCCACTGCCCCCCCCTCCTGTCCACTGCCCCCCCTCCTGTCCACTGCCCCCCCTCCTGTCCACTGCCCCCCCTCCTGTCCACTGCCCCCCCCTCCTGTCCACTGCCCCCCACTCCTGTCCACTGCCCCCCCTCCTGTCCACTGCCCCCCCCTCCTGTCCACGGCCCCCCCCTCCTGTCCACTGCCCCCCCCTCCTGTCCACTGCCCCCCCCTCCTGTCCACTGCCCCCCCTCCTGTCCACTGCCCCCCCTCCTGTCCACTGCCCCCCCCCTCCTGTCCACTGCCCCACCTCCTGTCCACTGCCCCCCCTCCTGTCCACTGCCCCCCCTCCTGTCCACTGCCCCCCCCCTCCTGTCCACTGCCCCCCCCTCCTGTCCACTGCCCCCCTCCTGTCCACTGCCCCCCCCTCCTGTCCACTGCCCCCCCCCTCCTGTCCACTGTCCCCCCCCCTCCTGTCCACTGCCCCCCCCTCCTGTCCACTGCCCCCCCTCCTGTCCACTGCTTCCCCCTCCTGTCCACTGCCCCCCCCCTCCTGTCCACCGCCCCCCTCCTGTCCACCGCCCCCCCTTCCTGTCCACCGCCCCCCCTCCTGTCCACCTCCCCCCCTCCTGTCCACCTCCCCCCCCCTTCTGTCCACCTCCGCCCTCTCCTGTCCACTGGCCCCCTCTCCTGTCCACCCCCCCCTCCTGTCCATTGCGTCCGTCCCTCCTGTCCACTGTCCGTCCCTCCTGTCCACTGTCCGTCCCTCCTGTCCACTGTCCCCCCCTCCTGTCCACTGTCCGTCCCCCCCCTCCTGTCCACTGTCCGTCCCTCCTGTCCACTGTCCCCCCATCCTGTCCACTGTCCGTTCCCCCCTCCTGTCCACTGTCCGTCCCCACCCCCTCCTGTCCACTGTTCATCCCCCCCCGCCTGTCCACTGTTCGTCCCTCCCTTCTGGGGAACACTGAGAAAGAGGGAGAGAGAAGGGAGCGGGAAATTTTACTCACGGGCAACGCCAGGTCTCTCTCCCCCTCGCCGCTACAACTCACCTCTCTCCCTCCCCGCCGCCGCTCCAACTGGAACAGATGGCGGCGCCCGGAAGGACCCCCTTCCTCCCTCGCGGCGCCCAGTGAGAAGATGGCGGCGCCCGGAAGTACAGGTAGGTGTCGCGTGTGTCGCTCCCCCACTTCCCCACCCCCCCCACTTACCCCCCCCACCTCCCAGAGCACGCCCTCTACGGCTCAACATCCCCGAGGAGCAGGAGGAGGGCGGCAGGGACTTAATGCTGCTAGGTGAGGAAATGCAGGGGGAGGAATCCATGCCTTTGAGGCGCCCCCCCCTGCCTTTGACGCCCCCCCCTGCCTTTGACGCCACCCTTCTTTTGACGCCCCCTCCCTTTGACGCCCCCCCCCTCCCTTTGACGCCCCCCCCTCCCTTTGACGCCCCCCCCTGCCTTTGACGCCCCCCCCCTGTCTTTGACACACCCCCCCTGCCTCCGGGCAACGCCGGGTATACACACACGTCTCCTCCCCCCCATCACACTCACCTCCCCTCCCCGGCACTCACTCCCCCTGCCTTTCACGCCCCCCCTCCCTGTCTCCGGCCAACGCCGGGTATACACACACACACACCTCCTACACCCCCATCACACTCACCTCCCTCCCCGCCGCTCATTCACCTCCCTGGCGCTGACCCACCTCCCCTCCCCGCCGCTGACTCACCTCCCCTCCCCTGACTCCCCTCCCTGGTGCTCCCCTCCCCGGCGCTCCACTCACATCACCTCCCACACACTGACTGACACACACAACTTACTGACACACACACACGCTGACTGATGCACACACACACGCACACTAACTGACACGCGCACACACACTGACTGACACACACTGACTCACACACACACTGACTCACACACACACACTGGCACACAAACACACACACTAACTGACGCGCGCACACACTAACTGACGCGCGCACACACACATACACACTGACTGACACACACACCGACTGACACACACACACCGACTGACACACACACACCGACTGACACACACACACCGACTGACACACACACACCGACTGACACACACACACCGACTGACACACACACACCGACTGACACACACACACCGACTGACACACACACACACCGACTGACACACACACACTGACTGCCGCACGCGCACACACACACTGACTGAGGCACACACACACGCACACACTGACTGTGTGTGCGTCAGTCAGTCTGTGTGTGTTTGTGTTTCTGCCTCAGACTCACTGATGCGCGCACAAACACACAGTGACTGACGCACACACGCTACATGAAGCTGTAAAGGAGGGAGGGGGGGGGGACTGGATTGATGTGAATGGGGGACAAACAGAGAGAGGGGGGAGGAGAGAGAGAGGAACGGGCACATTACATCCCGGCCAACGCCGGGTCTCTCAGCTAGTAATGTATATATTTACTTTAAGCCTTTCAATCATGTCTTCATTTTCTAGAAGAAGCGGCTCAGTGAGTAAAGACACTGACTGGCACTGAGTTTGAAGCAGGGGAACCTGGTTCAATTCCCAGTGTCAGCTCCTTGTGACCTTGGGCAAGTCACTTTATCTCCCTGTGTCTCAGGCACCAAAAATATAGAGTGTAAGGGCCAGGGACCTGTGCCTGCAAAATTTCTCTGTAAAGCGCTACATAAAACTAGCAGCGCTATACAAGAACATGCTACTGTATTATTATTATTATAATATGGACAATATCTTTAATGTGCAGGACACACTGAAGAAGATAACAGACAACCTATTGTGAGATTTGTAACAGCTTTTGATCACTGAAGACGTTGAAATGATGTTTACAAAGAAGATCTGTGGCATTTAGCAAGAGTTAAGCCAAGAAGGGCAAATAATCCATTGGCGTCGCTGGCAGCAAATACGTTATACCGTATACTCGCTGCCAGGGAGTACCCAGTAACACATTGCTTTGTTAAAAAGGAAAACTGTGCAAAAAGCAAAGTACTTCAACAATATTCAGCAGGACCCTGCATTGGTTCTATTGTGCAATATTATGCTTACAATTCATCTTACACCTTGCCTGAATTGTAAGATAGGCCTCTCTATAGTTTCCACAAAAATTTCAAGTACATATAGAGTTTTGTATGTATCATTAAGCAGAAAGTTTAGGGTAACCATATAGAGCAGGGTTTCTCAACTCCAGTCCTCAAGACCCCCCCCCCCCCCCAACAGGTCAGGTTTTCAGGATAACGCTGCTTCAGCACAGATGGCTCAATCAGTGGCTCAGTCTTTGACTTAGCCTCTGATTGAGCCACCTGTGCTGAACACAAAGACTGAGCCTCTGATTGAGCCACCTGTGCTGAAGCTGAGATATCCTTAAAACCTAACCTGACCTGTTGGCGGGGGGGGGGGGGGGAAGGGGGTAGGGTGGAGGAACTCACGTACAGAGCATGAAAAAATTTATTGAGTGATGCCATTAGATAGTAAGCTCTTCAGGGCAGGGACTCAATTTCCTTTTGTTACTTTCCTGTCTGAAGCGCTTATTCCCGTTATGTGTTAGAATATTATGTCACGATATTATGTCACGTGTATTACTGCTGTCAAGCGCTGTGTACCTGGATGGCGCTATATTCATAAAGAGATATATACATAAACAGAAATATGTTTCCGGCATTGTCATTTTTAAAGCAGCTATCACCACCAACTCATTTTTTTCAACGTTTTTGTTTTGTTTTTACAGAATTGGAATGGAAGGTTCCTCCGGAGCTGATCATTGCTATTTCTCCACCAGGAAAGCCCCTGGTTTCCGAGATACTGGTTTAGTTGCCGGTGTTTTCTCGCCTTTTAGGGAAATAAAATGGACGCCAAATTTTGAGGGTCCAGCAGGCCAATGGGGCTGATGTTACAGTTTTCTATTGGATGACCAAGGTGGCAATCTTTAAATGTCCATGAACAACACCGCATTAAGACCGGTAAATATCTCTGGGACCCGGGGGCGGGCATGCAGCTAAAATAACCCAATTCAACTCCCGAGATATGGAGAGTGAACGTAAGCGCAAATTAATATATACAGCATGGCCCCGCTTCTCGGCGATCCGCCGATACGGCGGTGGTGAGAAGGGGGCCGCCATGTCGTCACCATGTCCGCGCATGCGCAGAACAGGCCGGCCCGGGGTCGCTCATGCGCAGAATGGAGGGGCTTCCTTCTGTCGCGCATGCCAAAAACGGCGCATTGCCGGTCTGCGCATGCGCACCTAACGAAAATCGCCGGTTCTACTTTCCGCCGATTTCCGCTTTATGGCGGGTCCTGAGAACGGAACCCGCCGTATTAGCGGGGCCTTGCTGTAACAAACAATGAATGTGAAAATAAGTCAAATAAGTGTGAGGCAATGGTGCAGCACCCAAAAAGACACAGTCCCTGTGTCTGAGAGATACAAAAATAGCAAATAAGGGGCGTAAACAAAACAAAAACCAAGTGTGAATAAAGTGTGTAAGGATAATGGCTAACACCAAGTGTGCGCAAAGTGGGGGGCGTGAAATTTTTCTGTGGGGGCATGGGCGGTTGCAGAGGCCCCGCGTTCTTCCCCAAGACATTAAAATTAAATGCCGGGGGATCGTGTGAGGGCTCTGGAACTTAAAACTACCTTGCTTCAGCGGGCGTCTGGAAGCATCTCCGTGGTAACGCGGCATCAAATGACACTGCGCGGTCATGCGGCGAGACGTCACGTGCCATTTTTTCTTTAATACAGTATTTATTTTTGATGGTGTCACACTATTGTATATATTTTCTTTCCCCATTTCTGCGAGTCCATGCAGATTGGATCCAGAAGGTTCCTATATGATTGATTCCAGTATCAGAATTTCACATACTATATAGTGTAAGCCATTATGCTCATACACTTTATTCACTATTGGTTTTGTTTGTGCCCCTTTATTTGTTATTTTTTTCAACTCGTGAGGAGCTGAAATCAGTGTACAAAATGGGCGGGATTGCTGCCTCACAGTTACTTTCAGCTGATGGGTTAATAATATATCTAATATATAAAAAAAATGCATTAGAAAATATAGAATTTTACAATCATTTTATGACCAATTGCCTACTCTGTTTATTCTTGCGCACGTTTTATTCAACCTACTTTCCAAGTGAGCAAAACATTACAGCTAACATTTTCCACAGCAAATTATTTTACACATAAACTTTTATTTTTCACTAAGGCAGCTGCCTTGCAATTAATTTGCTTCACCGTTTTCCCAGTTTGTAAGTAGCTTACATGGGATGTTTGTGTTTTCCCTACAGCAACCAGACAAAAAGAAAACAGTTCTTAGCATAGCTCGGTTCAGTCTCCCAGTCTCAGCTATTGAATAGATGTCTTATGTGGCAGATCTCGCTTTCATCTTTCTAGCATACCCTCTGAATATGGTAATGAATGAGTAATGCTGAAGCGATCTGGTAAAGAACCAAGAGTGAGGCAATTATTCCTATGTTAATTAAATATATTCATAGACGCTGGTTGTTTGGTAACAGGCGGTTTGCTTTCCAAAAGAGACATTTTACTGCAGGTAAGCTTGAAATATGTGATTGACATGCTTAACCCATTTGTATTATCCCTAGGCTTTCATAAATCCACTAACCCACTGAATCATTAATAGCAAAATAACCCATTCATTGACTAATGCTGCAGTACTAAGCTACATGAGATTAGCAGTATTTTCCCTGATCACATTAGCTACGGGTCAATGCTAAAAAACCCTATTTAGGTTTGTCCCACAAGCGGATTATTTTAAATAAAATAAAAAATGTGCAGTGCTACTATCTCTATGTTCGCATCTTTAATATCACGCAGAGGAAAAACATTTTATTTATGTCCCTCATTTCTTTTAGTATTTGTGTAATTCGGAACCGAGCCCTTGCTATACCTTATTGCAGGACCATCAAACTCACAATAGGTTGGGAGCCCATTCTTACAGTAAATTCGACTTCAAGACTCTGGCTGCAGTCATCAGAGGAAGGAAAGTGAGAAAGTAGCCTATGCTCCTGACTGACGCGCATAGTCACTATAATCCCCTGTCTCCCCTCCCATCCACCTTCTCTCTCTCCCTCTCTCTCCCCCACCCGCCCACTTTCGCTCTCCCCCTATCCCCCCTCTCCCTCACCTCTATCCCCCACCTCTCTCCCTCCTCCAGCTCGCCCTGCCCCATCTCCTCTCGCCCCCATCCCCTTTCTCTCTCCCACACAGTTCTCTCCCCCATATTTCTCTCTCTCCTCCCCACGTCTCTCTCCCACCCCCACCCCCACATCTCTCTCCCTTCACCTCTCTCCCCTGCTCCTTTCCAGCCAAACAGCTCCTTACCTACCGATCAAACAACTCTCTTCCTACTAGCTAAATAATGCACAGAACTCTCCAAAAATGGGTTAAATGATCAGAAATATAAAAACAAATCCTTGCTATGGAACGTGAAAAAAGGTGCTCAGTGGAGCTAAGCATGGAAAAATAATTATCTTATCATGAACACTGAGCAACTTGGTGTATGAATGTATGTACAATATGTATGTCTATTTGTATATCGCCACTAATGTACCCAGCAGTAATATATGTGACAATCAAATGTAGCCATGTATAAAAATGGTATACAGCTCTTTCTCATGCTGGCAGTAAACCTGGTAAGTATGCAGGGTTGCCAGCAACAATCATGGAGGTTTTCCCTCACACCCTGGTGAGGTGTCATATGTAACAAGGGAAGTGACAACATGCTCTGTGTCCACTGTTAGTGATGCAGAGGTGTGTCTGTTTCTGAGTCTATATAAGACACAGAACTGCCAAAAGTTAGTGTGTTAACCAGGAGAAACAATGAGTGTCTGCAGCAGTTCAAGGCTGTCAGATCTAAGTACAAGCTGCTTACACACTGTGTTCAGGGACCTGACACAGATCGTGATCTCCCTTAGGGGAGAAGTGACCCAACTCTATTGAGAGAGGAGGAACCTTCTGAGAGGAATGGACTCCAACAGAATGAGCGGCTAGTACGACCGCGATGAGGGGCAGTCTGTCCAGGAAGATGTTAATAAAGATGCCCTTGTTCAATACAACCCTTCTGTGTGAGTTTGGAGTCATTCTACAGAAGGAGGTACCACAGAGGAGGTCCTCATCAGATACATCCCCCTGCTGCCACAGAGATCCTGATGAGGTGGAGGCGCTGCATCGTATGTGAGTAAGACTCAGAGCACACTACCTCAGGTGCCTGTCGTGCTGATATTCCCCATACCAACCAAGCGGGAGACTTGGGAGTCCTGTTGCCAGCAGGTGCACCACACCTCACACAGACATGTAATGGGGCCAGTAGACCACAGGGGCCAATGTGAGATTGGATGGGCTAAGAAAACCGTTACACATATAAATAACAAATACAAATAACACATGAAGGGGAGAAGTGCTTCAGACATAAAAGTAACATTTAGGAAAAGGAGTCCCTGCTCCGAAGAGCTTACAATCTAACCAACAATATGATTTCTATCACGATTGTGTAAGCAGCAGCAAGTCATATTGCTGTAACGATAAACAACAATTGTCCAATGCTCCAACACAGTCAATGGTGTTTTAATATGCATTACAAAAAAAAAAAAAAGAACAGACAGATGAAAGCAAAGAAAGAAAAGTGCAAACTGAACTGAATGTTTCTAATAAACTAAATTTCCCCGTACCCCAGGCACCAAAATTACTGTAGATGGTGCAAGCAAAATTCTATCTGCTTGCAATTAATTGTGCCGGAAGAGAAATAGCTTGGTGCGCTGACATTCAATGTTACCTGTTAATTTCTAGGACTTTGCTTCTCCTGCTGTCTTGATTACTTTGTATGAGACCGACCTGGAGGATGGTGGTATGAATGGTGTGGTTTATCTCTAAGGGGCTTATTCAATAAGGTGCAATTTTGTTGATTTGGCACAGACGCATGGAAAGCCCAATTAGGACTTCCCAGGCCGTAGTGCCAAATCAGTGCTTTAACTGTGCATGCAATGTCTTGTATATAATGTATGTCCTGTTCACCTATGTAACTAGGTATTTGTAACCATGTATTATTTGTCATCATAACTCTATGCCCAGGACATATTTAAAAACGAGAGGTAACACTCAATGTATTACTTCCTGGTAAAATATTTGATAAATAAATAAATACTTTATTGAATAAGCCCCTAAGTGTTTTGCATTTTACCTAACCACATACATTTTGTGCACATGTTGATCAATTGTTTGCATGCTCTTATCCCCCATCAAAAGAATTGCAAATTTAAAATTTGGTTCTTAGACTTATCAAGTAGCTGGGTATCCTAAATCTATTACGACATGCTGGAATAACTAAAACAGCAATAAAGTTCCCTCCCCTGTTTTCTTCTTCTTTCTATTTGTAAAGAAATGTATAATTCTACATTCTTACCTTAGTTGGCAATCATTTGATGCTCCTGTTATAAAACTGTCAAAATTTTGATTGTGTGCCTAATGAAATGGCTGCCTTTCAGTTTCAATCAATCCTTCAGTTAGTGTAACTCAGCAGCTACAATGTATCCTGTTATTACTAAGGTAATATTGATTATTATTATTATTATTATTATTTACAGCTCAAACGGCTGGGAACATTGGCAACAAATGATCACAAATAGGAAAGTGTTGCAAAATGTTGCACTGCTGGGGACGTGTGCTAAAGCCTGCTATAGAAATCAAAGGATGTTCAGTATATTAAAATTAATTAAAAATGGCATTAGGAGTTGAATACAAATAAAATAAAAAACAATCACTGTTATCTAATACTACAGAAATTATACATTTAAAAAAAATCATACACAATTTCAGATTTTGCTACATTCTATCAGAGTAGAGATTTAGGAAAAACTTGGTAAATGTTCAATAGCTGATCTTTCGTTAGATGATAAATATGGATCTCTAACTGTGATGCTAATTTAATTAGCTGTAAATTTACAAATATGTAAAACAAGCATATAAATGAATATGAATCTTTATTAAAGTCAAAATAAATTAATATGAGACTGGTACTTGAGGTTGAAAATGATATACACAAACTTATAGACCCAAACGTTTAACTGTACATATTTGGAAGGTACACTACCATATTGTATGTCATGTACATATTAAAACCAGTTGTACCTATAATACCTATTTCTGCCAGATGGAAAGATGGAGGAATGATGCAACTTGGAATGGGAAGATGGAGGAATGATGTGACGGGATGGGAGCATGGAAGAATGGTGGGACTTGGGAGTGGAATATAGAGAAATCATGCATCTTGGGAATGGGAAGATGGATGTCTGATGTAAGTTGGAATGAGAAGAGGAAGGAATGATGCAACATGGAATTGGCAGCTGGAAGAATTATGTGACTTGTGAATGCGGCCTACCTGTCTTTCTAACTATCAACCTGTCACCCGCCTGCCTTTTGCCTCTAAACTCCTTTAACGTCTTGTATTCTTTAGCTTACTCCATTTTCTCAACACCTATCCTCTCCTAGACCCTCTACAATCTGGCTTCCGCATAGCTCACTCCACTGAAACAGCCCTCGGTAAAATAACTAATGATCTCCATGCTGCCAAACACAGAGGTCATTACACTCTGCTCATATTCTCGACCTCTCTGCAGCATTTGATAATATGGACCACCCTCTTCTCCTTCACATTATCCATACTCTTGACATTCATAACAAAGCTCTATCCTGGATCTCCTCCTACCTCTCCCATTGTACTTTCAGTGTCTCTTCTTCTAATACCACCTCCTCTATCGATCTCTCTGTGGGGGTGCCCCAGGCTTCTGTCCTAGGGCCCCTTCTCTTTTCTCTTTACACACTCTCTCTAGGTGACCTAATCAGATGTTTTGGGTTCAAATATCAGCTCTATGCTGATGACACACACATTTACTTTTCTACCCCTGACCTTACACCTGCTGTACAGACTAATGTTTCTGAATGTATCTCAGCTACTGTATATCATCCTGGATGGTCCTCCACCGACTTAAACTTAACATGGCAAAAACAGAGCTCCTCATATTTCCTTCCAAACCTGGCCCTATTTCCTCCTTCCACATTACTGTTGGAAGTACTATCATTCACCCAGTAGCCCAAGCACGCTGCCTAGGGGTCACACTCGACACCGCTCACATTCTCTTCTCACATTCAAAAGGTGCAAAAAAAGTCATTTTTTCCTCATCAAAGATACGCTCTTCTCTCTGTTTCTCGACTGCAAAAACTCTGACACAGACCCTCATTCTCTCCCGTATCAACTACTGTAACTCCTGCTGTCTGGCCTTCCTGCCTCTCACCTATCTCCCCTACAAGCTATCCTAAATGCTGCTGCCATAATCACTCTACTCTTTCCGAAATCTGTCTCAGCATCCCCCTGCTGAAACCCCTCTCCTGGCTTCCTATCAAATCCGGTATCACACACTCAATTCTCTTCCTCACTTTTAAAGCTTTACACTCTTCTGCTCCTCCTTACATCTCAGCCCTAATTTTCAGCTATAAACCATCCCGACTCTTGCGTTCTGCTCAAGGATGTCTTCTCTCTACCCCTTTTGTATCTAAAGCCCTCTCCCACCTTAAACCCTTCTCATTGACTGCCCCACACCTCTGAAATGCCCTTACCCTCAATATCTGACTAGCAACCTCTCTAGCCACCTTTAAGACCCACCTTAAAACACACCTGCTTAAGGATGCATATGAGTAGCTCCTTGGCTGATAATTAACACCTCATACATTAACCTTGGCCCCTTGCAGACACACTTACCAGAACGCCCTCCTACTGTCTCTGTAAGTTCTTCCTACCAACAAATTAGATTGTAAGCTCTTCAGAGCAGGGACTCCTTTTCCTAAATGTTACTTTTATGGCTGAAGCACTTTCCCCCTTTATGTGTTATTTATATTATTTATATGATTGTCACATATATTACTGCTGTGAAGCGCTATGTACATCAATGGCGCTCTATAAATAAAGAAAAACATACATACACACAATGGGAAGAAGAAGGAATGATGCAACTTGGATGAGAAGATGGAGGAATGATGCAACTTGGGAATGGGAAGATGGAGGAATGATGTGACTTGGGAATGGGAAAATGGAGGAATGATGCAACTTGGAATGCGAAGAGGAAGGAATTATGCAAGTAGGGATGGGAAGATGGAAGAATGATGCAACTTGGGTGGGGAAGATGGAGGAATGATGTGAATTGGGATCGGAGCATGGAAGAATGATGGTACTTGGGAGGGGAGCATGGAGAAATCATGTGACTTGGGATAGGAAGATGGAGTAATGCAACTTGGAATAGGTAGGTGGAGGAATAATGCTACTTGGAATGGGAAGATGGAGGAATGATGGAAGTACGAATGGAGAGATGAAGGAATGATGCAACATGGAATGGGAAGAGGAAGGAATGATGGAAGTAGGAATGGAGAGATGAAGGCATGATGCAACATGGAATGGGAAGATGGAAGAATTATGTGACTTGCGAATGGGAAGATGAAGGAATGATGAGACTAATAATGGGAAGATGAAGGAATAATAAGACTAGAAATGGGAAGATGGAGAAATGGTGCGACTTGGGAATGGGAAGATGGAGGAATGATGCCACTTGGATGGGAAGATGGAGGAATGATGCCACTTGGTAATGGGAAGATGAAGGCATGATACAACTTGGAATGCAAAGAGGAAGGAATTATGCAACTAAGGATGGGAAAATAGAAGAATGATGCAACTTGGGTGGGGAAGATGGACAAATGATGTGATGGGATGGGAGCATGGAAGAATAATGGAATTTGGGAGAGAAGCACGGAAAAACCACGTGACTTGGGATAGGAAAATGGAGTGATGCAACTTGGAATAGGAAGTTGGAGGAATAATGTACTTGAATGGGAAGATGGAGGGATGTTGTGACTTGGATTGGAAGATGGAAGAATGATGCAAATTGGGAATGGTAATATGAAAGAATGATTAGATTAGTAATGGAAAGATGGAGGAATTATGCAATTTGCAAGAGGAAGATGGAGGAATTATGCGACTTGTAATGGGAAGATTAAGGAATAATGCAACTTGGACTGGGAAGATGGAGGAATGATGCAACACAATGGGAAGATGGAGGAATGATGCAACTTGGATGGGAAGATGGAAGAATTATGCAATTTTTGAATGGGAAGATGGAGGAACGATGTGACTTATAATGGGATGAAGGAATAATGAGACTAGTAATTGGAAGATGGAGGAATGATGCGACTTGGGTGGGAAGATGGAGGTATGATGCGACTTGGGAATCGGAAGATGAAGGAATGATAAAACTTGGCTGGGGATGATGGAGGAATTATGTGACTTGGGATGGGAGCATGGAAGAATGATGGGACTTGGGAGGGGAACATGGAAAAATCATGTGATTTGGGATTGGAAGATGAAGGAATGAAAAGACTTGGATGCGAAGATGGAGGAATGATGCGACTTGGGAATGGGAAGATGAAGGAATGATGAGACTAGTAATGGAAAGATGGATGAATTATGTGACTTGGAATGGGAAGATCAAGAAATGATGCGACTTGGAATGGGAAGATGGAGGAATGAAAAGACTTGGATGGGAATATGGTGGAAAGATGCGACTTGGCAATGGGAAGATGAAGGAATGAGTGGATTAGTAATGGGAACATGGAGGAATGATGCAAATTAGGGATGGGAAGATGGAGGAATTATGCAATTTGGATGAGAAGATTATTTATTTATTTATAAAATGTTTTACCAGGAAGTAGTACATTGAGAGTTACCTCTCGTTTTCAAGTATATCCTGGGCATAGAGTTAAAATGACAAATAATACATGGTTACAAGTACAGTTACATAAATGAACAGGGTATACATTATATATAATTCATTGCATGCACAGTTAAAGAAGATGTATATTATAGGCTTATGTAACAGTTACAGACCAGTTACAGACCAGATTAAAATGTGAGATAGCCTTAGATTTGAAAGAACTTAAACTGGGTTGTTCCAGTTTTGGGGTGTATGGTAAGAGAAGGAAGAGCGGCCGGATACTTTGTTGAGCCTTTGACCACCTTGGGACTTTTGGAGTCTGATCTCAGGTGATAAGTGCTGAATGTGGTAGGGGTGAGGAGCTTGTTCAGATAGGTGGGTAGCTTGCCCAGAAAGTATATGTAGGCAAGACAGGATAGGTGAACTTTGCGCCTAGACTCGAGTGATGATCAATCTAGTTCTTTGAGCATTTCGCAGTGATGTGTGTTGTAGTTGCATTGGAGAACGAAACGACAAATTGAATTGTAGAGGGTGTCAAGTTTGCTAAGGTGGGTTTGGGGTGCCGAGCCATATACTATGTTTCCATAGTCGATAATTGGCATTAGCATCAGCTGTGCGATACGCTTTCTGACCAGTAGGCTTAGGGAGGATTTGTTCCTGTAAAGTACACCTAGTTTGGCATAGGTTTTGGATGTCAGGGTATCAATGTGCATTCCGAATGTTAAGTGGGAGTCAAACTATATGCCCAGGTATTTAAAACTAGTAACAGGAGTTAGGGTGGTGTAAGCGATGGTTCTAATCTGGAGCTCAGTCACTGTAAGCTTTAAAAATTTAGTTCTGGTCCCAAATACCATTGTTACAGTCTTGTCAGTGTTTAAAAACAGTTTGTTTTGGAAAATCCAGTTTTCGAGTCTCAAAAAGTCAGACTGAAGTATATGTTTAAGGTCGGAGAGGCTATGGCTGTGTGCATATAGGATTGTGTCATCTGCATACATGTGTATTGAAGCTTCGTTACAAGCTGTGGGAAGATCATTGATGAACACTGAGAAGAGTAGGGGCCCCAGAACAGAGCCTTGCGGTGGAAGATGGAGGAATGATGCAAATTGCAATGGGACGATGAAGGAATAATGTGACTTGGAAGGGGAAGATGGAGAAATGTTGTGACTTTCAATGGGAAGATGGAGGAATGTTGCGACTTGGGAATAGGAAGATGGAGGAATGACATGACATAATGGGAAGATTGAGGAATGATGTGAATTTGGAATGGGAATATGGTGGAATTATGCGACTTGGATGGGGAGATGGAGGAATTATGTGACTTGTAATGGGAAGATGAAGGAATAATGCGACTTGGGTGGGAAGATGAAATAATGATGCAACTTGGAATGGGAAGATGGAGAAATTATGTGATGGGATGGGAGCATGGAAGAATGATGGGATTTGGGAGGAGAACATCGAGAAATCATGTGACTTGGGAATGGAAGATGGAGGAATGATGCAATTTGCTCTGGAATAGGGAAGCATGGTTTAAACAGGTTTCATTCCTACTGGTTTCATTCCTACCTGTCAGATAGATGCAAACATGTGTCTATCTCGGGCACTAACTCCAACCCCTTGGACAACACCTGCGGTGTCCCGCAAGGCTCTGTTCTGGGGCACCTACTCTTCTCAGTGTTTATTAATGATCTTCCTAAAGCTTGTAAGGGAGGCTCAATACACATGTGTGCGGATGACACAATCTTATTTGCACACCGCCCTAACCTCTCTGACCTTGGACAAGTACTTCAACCTGACTTTTTGAGACTTGAAAACTTGATTTTCCAAAACAAACTGTTCTGAAACACTGACAAGACTGTAACAATGGTATGTGGGACCAAGGCTACATTTCTAAAGCTTTCAATGAAGAAGCTACAGATCAGAACCAACGGGGTATCCTAACCCGTTACTAGTTTCAAATATTTGGGCTTATGGTTTGACATTTGACATTTAACATTTGGATGGTTTGCACATTGATACCCTGATATCCAAAACCTATGCCAAACAAGGTGTACTATATAGGAACAAATCCTCCCTAAGTCTGCTGGTTAGAAAGCGCATTGCACAGCAGACACTGTTGCCGATTAAAGACTATGGGGACATAGTATATGGCACGGCACCCCAAACTCACCTTGGCAAACTTGATACGCTCTACAACTCAATATGCCGCTTTGTCCTCCAATGCAATTACAATGCACATCACTGCGAAATGCTCAAAAACTAGATTGGTCCTCACTTGAGTCTAGGCGCAAAGTTCAGCTCTCCTGTCTTGCCTTCAAATTCTTTCTGGGCAAGCTGCCCGCCTATCTGAACAAGCTCCTCACCCCTACCACACTTATCACCTAGGTTCTGACTCCAAAAGACTGTTCATGGTCCCTGTAACAGGGACTTATCCCTGATTAAGACAAATGGCCTCTAAATCCAGCATGGAGCTGGTTATTTGCGGTCAGGCACTTAATCAGACTCCACCCGGCTAAATTAGAGCTCTAAAAAAGCCTGCTGTTGGAAACAGGAGATTGATTTCCTTAGCACAACTGGGCTGACAGAAGGAGAGGAGAGTCTTGAGAGCACAGGAGGGCTGTGTTCTGAGAGCAAGACACAGTGGGACCAGACCTCTTTTCCTGGACAGAGGAAATAGGAACCTGCCAGAGGCTGGACCCTCAAGAACACCAAGACACCTGGGCACCACTGACCTGAAGGGCCACCTGCTTTAATGTACCGCTGAGACTTTTGGGTGGTAGACTGGAAAGAGGGTTATCCTCCCAGTCTTGTAAGAGAGGGACTGGGGGGGGGGGGCTGGGACTGGGGGAAGTAAGTTAGCCCTTACAAAGGGATAGGTGTTTGTTGTTTTTGTATATTTTTGTTTGCTGTGCTCTTTGAAGGAACAGGCTTAATAAAGCCATATGTTAATTTCACCCTAAACGGTCTCCATTTGCATACCTCTGCACACATCTCTTACAGTCCCAACGTTCAACAAACTATCCGTCCGCTCCTCCTTCTCTTACCGTTCACCACACAACTGGAACAGTCTACCGGAGACTCTCACAGCCACCACCAGTCTAAGTTCTTTCAAAACTAAAGCTGTCTCACATTTTAATCTGGTCTGTATCTGTTACATATGCCTATGATATATATTATCTTTAACTGTTCATGCAATGTCTTGTATATAATGTATACCATGTTCACTTATGTAACTATGTATTTGTAACTATGTATTATTTGTCATCTTAACTCTATGCCCAGGACATACTTTAAAACGAGAGGTAAAGGTACAATTGGGAAAGGGAAGCTAGAGGAATTAAGCAACCAGGGATGGAAAGAATGATGCAACTTGGGTACGGAAGATGGAAGAATGATTTCCATCCGAAAACAAAATTAACCCCTGGTCCCTGAAGTGCTGGAACTAGGCTGCAGAATACATATACACATATAACATAATACAAATGTATTTGACAGGTAGGGGTCATGGCAGGCTTTCCTTTATTAAAAAGCAGTCACATTTGCCCCTACCGTCACAGATGCGATTTGGGAATGGGAAGATGGAGGAATAATGAGACTAGTAATGGGAAGATGGAGGAATAATGAGACTAGTAATGGGAAGATGGAGGAATAATGAGACTAGTAATGGGAAGATGAAGGAATAATGAGACTAGTAATGGGAAGATGGAGGAATAATGAGACTAGTAATGGGAAGATGGAGGAATAATGAGACTAGTAATGGGAAGATGGAGGAATAATGAGACTAGTAATGGGAAGATGGAGGAATAATGAGACTAGTAATGGGAAGATGAAGGAATAATGAGACTAGTAATGGGAAGATGGAGGAATAATGAGACTAGTAATGGGAAGATGGAGGAATAATGAGACTAGTAATGGGAAGATGAAGGAATAATGAAACTAGTAATGGGAAGATGAAGGAATAATGAAACTAGTAATGGGAAGATGGAGGAATGATGCGACTTGGGAATGGGAAGATGAAGGAATAAGGAGATGGGAAGATGGAGAAATCATGCGACTTGCGGATGGGAAGATGAAGGAATAATGAGACTAGTAATGGGAAGATGGAGGAATAATGCAACTTGGATAAGGGAAGATGGAGGAATAATGCAACTTGGATAAGGGAAGATGGAGGAATAATGAGACTAGTAATGGGAAGATGGAGGAATAATGACACTAGTAATGGGAAGATGAAGGAATAATGAGACTAGTAATGGGAAGATGAAGGAATAATGAGACTAGTAATGGGAAGATGAAGGAATAATGAGACTAGTAATGGGAAAATTAAGGAATAATGAGACTAGTAATGGGAAGATGAAGGAATAATGAGACTAGTAATGGGAAGATGAAGGAATAATGAGACTAGTAATGGGAAGATGAAGGAATAATGAGACTAGTAATGGGAAGATGAAGGAATAATGAGACTAGTAATGGGAAGATGAAGGAATAATGAGACTAGTAATGGGAAGATGGAGGAATGATGAGACTAGTCATGGGAAGATGGAGGAATAATGAGACGAGTAATGGGAAGATGGAGGAATAATGAGACTAGTAATGGGAAGATGGAGGAATAATGAGACTAGTAATGGGAAGATGGAGGAATAATGAGACTAGTAATGGGAAGATGGAGGAATAATGAGACTAGTAATGGGAAGATGGAGGAATGATGAGACTAGTAATGGGAAGATGGAGGAATAATGAGACTAGTAATGGGAAGATGGAGGAATAATGAGACTAGTAATGGGAAGATGGAGGAATAATGAGACTAGTAATGGGAAGATGAAGTAATAATGAGACTAGTAATGGGAAGATGGAGGAATAATGAGACTAGTAATGGGAAGATGGAGGAATAATGAGACTAGTAATGGGAAGATGGAGGAATAATGAGACTAGTAATGGGAAGATGGAGGAATAATGAGACTAGTAATGGGAAGATGAAGGAATAATGAGACTAGTAATGGGAAGATGAAGGAATAATGAGACTAGTAATGGGAAGATGAAGGAATAATGAGACTAGTAATGGGAAGATGAAGGAATGATGAGACTAGTAATGGGAAGATGGAGGAATAATGAGACTAGTAATGGGAAGATGGAGGAATAATGAGACTAGTAATGGGAAGATGGAGGAATAATGAGACTAGTAATGGGAAGATGAAGGAATAATGAGACTAGTAATGGGAAGATGGAGGAATAATGAGACTAGTAATGGGAAGATGGAGGAATAATGAGACTAGTAATGGGAAGATGGAGGAATAATGAGACTAGTAATGGGAAGATGGAGGAATAATGAGACTAGTAATGGGAAGATGAAGGAATAATGAGACTAGTAATGGGAAGATGAAGGAATGATGAGACTAGTAATGGGAAGATGAAGGAATAATGAGACTAGTAATGGGAAGATGAAGGAATGATGAGACTAGTAATGGGAAGATGAAGGAATAATGAGACTAGTAATGGGAAGATGAAGGAATAATGAGACTAGTAATGGGAAGATGGAGGAATGATGCGACTCGTAATGGGAAGGTGGAGGAATAATGAGACTAGTAATGGGAAGATGAAGGAATAATGAGACTAGTAATGGGAAGATGGAGGAATAATGAGACTATGGGAAGATGGAGGAATAATGAGACTAGTAAAGGGAAGATGAAGGAATAATGAGACTAGTAATGGGAAGATGGAGGAATAATGAGACTAATAATGGGAAGATAAAGGAATAATGAGACTAGTAATGGGAAGATGAAGGAATAATGAGACTAGTAATGGGAAGATGAATGAATAATGAGACTAGTAATGAGAAGATGAAGGAATAATGAGACTAGTAATGGGAAGATGAAGGAATAATGAGACTAGTAATGGGAAGATGGAGGAATAATGAGACTAGTAATGGGAAGATGGAGGAATAATGAGACTAGTAATGGGAAGATGGAGGAATAATGAGACTAGTAATGGGAAGATGGAGGAATGATGAGACTAGTAATGGGAAGATGGAGGAATAATGAGACTAGTAATGGGAAGATGGAGGAATAATGAGACTAGTAATGGGAAGATGGAGGAATAATGAGACTAGTAATGGGAAGATGGAGGAATAATGAGACTAGTAATGGGAAGATGAAGGAATAATGAGACTAGTAATGGGAAGATGAAGTAATAATGAGACTAATAATGGGAAGATAAAGGAATAATGAGACTAGTAATGGGAAAATGAAGGAATAATGAGACTAGTAATGGGAAGATGAATGAATAATGAGACTAGTAATGAGAAGATGAAGGAATAATGAGACTAGTAATGGGAAGATGAAGGAATAATGAGACTAGTAATGGGAAGATGGAGGAATAATGAGACTAGTAATGGGAAGATGGAGGAATAATGAGACTAGTAATGGGAAGATGGAGGAATAATGAGACTAGTAATGGGAAGATGGAGGAATAATGAGACTAGTAATGGGAAGATGAAGGAATAATGAGACTAGTAATGGGAAGATGGAGGAATGATGAGACTAGTAATGGGAAGATTAAGGAATAATGAGACTAGTAATGGGAAGATGAAGGAATAATGAGACTAGTAATGGGAAGATGAAGGAATAATGAGACTAATAATGGGAAGATAAAGGAATAATGAGACTAGTAATGGGAAGATGAAGGAATAATGAGACTAGTAATGGGAAGATGAATGAATAATGAGACTAGTAATGAGAAGATGAAGGAATAATGAGACTAGTAATGGGAAGATGAAGGAATAATGAGACTAATAATGGGAAGATGAAGGAATAATGAGACTAGTAATGGGAAGATGGAGGAATGATGAGACTAGTAATGGGAAGATGCAGGAATAATGAGACTAGTAATGGGAAGATGAAGGAATAATGAGACTAGTAATGGGAAGATGGAGGAATAATGAGACTAGTAATGGGAAGATGGAGGAATGATGAGGCTAGTAATGGGAAGATGGAGGAATAATGAGACTAGTAATGGGAAGATGGAGGAATAATGAGACTAGTAATGGGAAGATGAAGGAATAATGAGACTAGTAATGGGAAGATGAAGGAATAATGAGACTAGTAATGGGAAGATGGAGGAATAATGCGACTAGTAATGGGAAGATGAAGGAATAATGAGACTAGTAATGGGAAGATGAAGGAATAATGAGACTAGTAATGGGAAGACGGAGGAATGATGAGGCTAGTAATGGGAAGATGGAGGAATAATGAGACTAGTAATGGGAAGATGGAGGAATAATGAGACTAGTAATGGGAAGATGAAGGAATAATGAGACTAGTAATGGGAAGATGAAGGAATAATGAGACTAGTAATGGGAAGATGGAGGAATAATGCGACTTGGATGGGAAGATGGAGGAATGATGCGACTTGGATGGGAATTTGGAGGAATGGTGCGACTTGGGAATGGGAAGATGGAGGAATGCTGCAGCTTGGGATGGGAGCATTGAAGAATGATGGGGCATGGAAGGGGAACATGGAGAAATCATGTGACTTGGGATAGGACGATGGAGGAATAATGCTACTTGGGATGGGAAGATGTAGACATGATAACAGACTTTTGGCTTGAGCGTACATATGGGTTAGCCCTAGAATTAAAGGGTGTTGACGTAGAAAAGTGGGTGGAGGTTGCAGCAGCAGTAGCGTCAAGTAAGTCGTGAAACTGGAGGCTTTTTTAAGCGATCAGGGAGGGGCTTACAGCTGCCCCCACAATCGCAGGCTGCTGCCTTGTAATTACAGGAGCATACCCAACAATTCAGCAAACCCCTCCCCCCCCACCTGCCCCCCCCCCAAAGTATTCATTTAATTGGCTTGATTCAAATACGTTGCAAGAACTTCTGCAGCAAAAGAGCTATTGTGAAACTTTCTATTCGTGGAAGATAAATCTGTTTGTTTTTTTCGCAAAGCCCTATGAAAGTTATTATCGGATACTTTTTGTCCGGCACTTTCATCAATTTGACTAATAGTATCAGAATTCATTTACACACAACAACAAAGTGACAATTACCCAATTTTCTTCTAGGCACAGTCTTAAATATGTTGTTAAGTAAAAGAAATATGATACAGTAATAATGTAATTAGCTTACATTTAACCTATCAATCCTGACCCTGCTATTAGAGGAGCAATTCCTATAATACAATAATTGTGTATTTTTTTAATTCTATTTAATGCTTTTGGGAAAGACTGTTTTCATGAGCAGCTACTTACTGTACCACTAATACTGTAAGCTCTTTCAAATACTGATACTCTTCTCTATTGTCGCTACACAAAACTGCAATTTTTTTGCAAAACTGGGGGGGCCTTTTCATCCCGTATTTCCTCAAAGCCTCTTGCTCCAACTTTGCCTTGTCTGTCTGACAGTACCTTGCACCTGGGGGGTGTCAGTAGTTGGAGTGGGGGAGGAGTTACATGGTGCTCATATTACAATGAGATATGTCAGATTTTGTGTCTCGCTCTGCGCCACTCGTTTCCCCTTTTATTTGCCCAAAAGAATTCCCTATATCTGAAGTGGCCTAACATTCTGCATCCCATTTACAGTAGAAAACTGTTCTTACATGTGTCGCAGTTCTGCTCCAAAAAACAGAGAGGTGCATCTAAACACACTTTATTCCACGTTGATACGTAGATCCCCATATGCTTTACTTTTATGGCTGGTACTCATATGGCTGTGTTGTATCGCTACTTCCCTGCATTCTACAATATTCTTATATTTATATATTTACCTAATATAAAGTGTACGCACATACATTGTGCCTTATATTTATAAAATAATAATATTCAGCAATATATATATATATATATATATATATATATATATATATATATATATACAGTGTTCGACAAATCACCCAAAAATCTACTCGCCCAACCAAAAAATCTACTCGCCAGGTTCACGTGACGACGCCACTGACCTGAGCCGGACGCTGATGTTTGAGCTGCTGGCACATGAGAGCCTATCTCATACACGCTTTTGATTGCTATACCTTTGTGAGTGGGCATTTGATAGATTTTATGTTCCTTTAATACATTTTTATTATGGTAATGCACTAGGTGTGCGCCTGTTTCTTTCTTTTTCTTTTTTTCTAGATATCACTAGGGACTGGTGATCCCTTCGAAACGGGCTGCAGGAACCTGGAGTCTATGCCATCGGAACAGGACTTTATGTATTAAAGGTTTTTTAATCTTCATTTTTATTTTTTGACAATTTTTTCGATTTTTTACATATTAAACTCATTTTTTAGATTTGTATTCACTTATTTTTTATAGGGTCATATTGTCAAGAGATTGCACTATTATTGTATTAGTTTATTGTCTGTATCATAGTGTAATAGCCTATATTTAGCCGCCCCGCTAAGCGCATTCATGATTAGCAACTGGTTCTTCTAAGAATTTATTTTTAATCAGGATTTTTAGAGGCGCTACTTCAATTTCTGCTTGTTTTGTTATATATATATTTAATATATATATATTGTGACAGGGTCATTGACTCTGTATACATTAGTAGGAGATGGCAGTATGCCTGCTTTCCAGTAGACGAGGGGTTAACCCAGCTTATTAAGCAGTCCACAGGTGATTCAAATTAAGCCAGCTCACCTGCTTTAAAACAGGAAGAGGAAATGCCTCTGGAGCAGCAGTCTCTCTCAGGCACAGAGAGAAGACAGAGGAGTGTTAACAGACAGACACAGGCTGCTCAGATTGATCCTGTCCCAAGGGGGAATAAAGCTCCCAGGTAAGGCGCCAACTGGTGTTGTTGAACATTGTTGGTCTGGACTAGGTTAGCTAGTCAGCCAGGTAGATAGCCTGCACTTTTGTTTAGTCAGTTCCCCGACCGGGGATAGGTTTTTGTTTACGTTTATTGCACTTAAAGGGTCAGAGTACCCATTGTTTTGGTTACACTTTTGGACAAATAAATCCACCAGCATATTATTTCACCAGAAGAGTCGTGTTGTCTCCTCACTAACCACGGTCATCCTGCCACAATATATATATATATATATATATATATATATATATATATATATATATATATATATATATATATATTATGGGTTATAAATTGTAACTATTAAAGTTGCGTACATATATACAACTTTTGCTTGCTATGTTCTAATCATACATTATGATATATTAATCTAAATCACTGAAACAGGAAAGGAATACATCACACATACAAGGTGGAATACTTTGATGTGACATTGTGTCTTCCAGATGGTTGCATTGAGGATGGAAACAAATAGTCATAAGCATTTATGTCACGTCAGGCTTGACGGAGAAACAAGTGACGCATCCAGAGGAAGAAATCTATATATATTTTCTTTTGACACCAAAATCCCCTTGCAGCTGTGTGTAGCGCACCTCCCCAAACGCTCCTATGTAAGAGACATCCCAATAAAGGGTAGACTCAAACAAACAAACGACAAAAATATATTCACGCCTGGGATGCCAAGACTCTGGCTTTCAGAAGTAATCTCAGTGGTTGCTGGGGCTTTAATACGCGTGTGACCTCTAACGTGACCTCCTGACGAAGGACGCTGTTCCGAAATGCGTTGAGGTCATGAGAGGTCGTCTGACGCGCTTACTCGCTGGCTGGAGCAGGGAAGCGGGGGAGCTGGGGCAGAGGTGTCAATGCCGTATGTGGATACAGTCCGGACTTATCTTCAGCGTCTGCACACGGTAAACCTGCCCATTCTACCTTTGTCTTAAACCTGTTCCCCTCAGTGTAGTTTCATGTTAAGTTGTAGCATTGCACCATATTTAAGTGCTTATTTGTGGGGCTGACTGAATTGTGAATATTATGTGTGTGCATATGTACATTTGAGATTTGTTTTAATTTGTCCTGTCACTGGGAGGGAAGGTGTCTCTATGTGGTAGAGAGGCTGTTATACCTTCCTAGTGGTGTGGTGTGTTGTTATTTGTGTGTGGTCATTTGACCTCTGAATAAATCTCCCTTTTTAACTTCCAACTTTTAGTAATTGGATTTTATTATCAATCTCTATTTGTGAGTTAACACACTAATCCCTGGTGCGCTTTGTGTATATTTTTATCTTATTACAATGTATACATCTGCTCCAATGAGCACTCTCCCAAAACACAAGTTGAAGCACATACTGTACTCTAGAGCAAATGAGGTGAACATAAGGACACATTTCCAAAATGGCCCTCATTGTCACCAATGGTCAAAGTGCCTTAAAAAAGTACTGTAGGTGTATGGTGCCAGCTTTGCTCAAGTTTGACATTTATTCATCACTGGCGTAAAGCTCTTTGGACCTCTTTTATTTGGTTACGAAAATAGAAATGGAGATTTTAATGAAATGCATTTTCTTTACAAAAGAGAGAACGATCATCTTGTAAATAAAACAGTGTCATCCCACCTCAAACTCAAGGTACAGTACAAGGGCACCTTCTTTCCTTCCTCTTTCTCACGTGTGCTCCATGTATTTCTAAGTGATAACACCACTGTTGCAAGCTGTGTTTTGGTTATTCACGATCCCCTGATACTACATTTTCAGATGTGGTTACCCACATCGTATAAACTCTTTGGGAGAGTTAGGCTGTAACATATACAACAGCTTCCAACATCTTTAAGGAAGCAACAAACTGCAGCCTTCTTGTAAATGCTCAGACCACACCACTAAACACTCCGGAGGAAGCCTATTCCTGTAATACCTACATCGTGACAAAAATAACATTGTGGTAAAAAGAGCCAGGACTACGGGCATATTATATTTTCCCTGCGTCTGAGATCAAAGGAAGGATATGTCTTAAAATGTGTCTGTATGACTGTGCTTCTTTACCTGATTTTTAGCACAGTAACTGATTTCTTGTGTCATGCCAAACTCGCCTCATAACAAAAGACCAAAGGGTACCAGTAGCCCACAATCGTCTGTAATCACTTTCAAAGTATGTTTTGTCCTTCATTACTTTTGCACTCAATGGAAACTGGTCACTGTCACTCTCAAAAAGTTTTCCAACAAATTATGTGATTTAAATTCCTTAAGCACTTCTTCTGTCCATTACTAATCCTCTGCTGCCAACATCCCTTTCAAACGGGGGGGGGGGGGAATAGGGGGGAAGAAAATTGCAGAACACCACGGTGCAAGATTTATATTTCATTTTGAGAAGGAAGTAAAGGGATTAAAGTTAAGGATTAAAACACTTACTCTTTACAGCAGTTTTTTTTTTCTCTCCAGAAAAATTGTTTCCTGGTTACTATGGGCACTGCTCAGTGACCCCTCAGCCTTCCAAAGCATTCTCTAATGTTATAGCTGAAACAAGCTCCACATAAACAAGGAGTGCAAAACTATCCATTTCACATACAGTGAGCAAGCAAATGCCTCCTTTGTTGGTACAGCTTTGCTTAGCTAAAACATGAGACAGTGATCCACTAAATTTTAACAAACCTTCCTTTCCACATTGTTGCTACAGTAAATCTAACTTTGTATCAATGCAGACTCATTAACAAAGCACACCCTTGTTTTATTAAATGCAGAGGATGAAGTAGTTCTTGATATTTTTGTTTAGTGGCTTCTAAGGAAATTCCTGGCATGCCCTCTAAAGAGGCAGACCAATCGAAACTTTACTTTAAAATATGCAGCCATTGATTACCATTATTGAAAACAAATTACCTAAGCTGCCGATCGATTCGTTCTCCCGTGATCGATCAGCAAAATCCTGCTTCACAGGGCTCACTTAATGGCTGCCTTTGTCAGTGTAACTCAGCAGCTACAATGTATTATCATATTACTAAGGTAACATTATCTATTGTTACAGTTTGCAGCTTAAACTGCTGAGTAAATTGGCGACAATTGCAAGTGTTGCAAAGATCTTAATCTTAATAATAATTGTCTGTTCTTGTGTAGCGCTGCTAGTTTTACGTAGCACTTTTTCAGAGACATTTTGTAGGCACAGGGCCCTGCCCCGTGGATCTTACAATCTTTGTTTTTGGTGGCTGAGGCACAGGGAGATAAAGTGACTAGCGACCAAGGTCACAAGGAGCTGACGACGCCGGGAATTGAACAAAGTTCCCCTGCTTCAAAGCCAGTCAGTGTCGTTGCTCACTGAGCCACTCCTTCTCCTACACATCTTGCACTGCTGGGGACATGTGATAAAACCTGCTATAAACACCAAAGGATGCTCAGTATATTAAAACTCCTTAAAAATGGAATTAAAAGCTCAATTTAAAAAAATAAAATAAAAAGGTAGTAAGTATTATCTAATACTATAGAACTGATTTATTAAGAAAAAAATATGTAAGGTATTGCATGGATTGTTCCTTTAGCTAGAGATGGGCGGACCTCTCAGCATCTGATCCACAGATGTCCCCAAGCTTTTCAGGCTAAATCCGATCTGCACACTGAATTGCGAAGTCGGATTTCATCCACTTTAGCCCGCTCGGACTATGGGGCTCGGATTTAAAGAAAATCAGAGATCGGATTCAAATTGAACCAGAGATCGGATTCAACAGAACATTCGGAGCTCTGAATCAACAAAATCCAAACACGGAGGTCTACATAGTGACATTCCCACTTCCTGCATGGCTGGCATATACTCCTCACCCCCCTATTATTGCTCCATTTGACAGATTCAGATTCTGTTTGCAGGTTCGGATTCCAAATCCGTCAGATGGACTTTCAGTATTAGGGGAAAAAAATCTGCCCTTTGAAGACTAATCCACGGAGATCCGCGGCTCAAAGGAACTGGCCAATCCGCGGCTCTACTTTTAACCCCTCTCTAGTACCCTACTTTTCAGGTCTACTGTAGGTGTCAAGGTACGAATGGCACGAAGATACTGTACCAGATAGGGCACTCAAGAGAAAGAACAAAATCTGTTTCCCGATTAAGGAACAGGGATGGCTGCTTCAAATAGTACCTATGATTCTATCATTTTAGGGTTTTCAGAGGCTTCTGCTGTATATAATATATCATTCAAATAAACGCCTGAAGAGGAGAATCCGTGCAAAGCAATGTTGTGGAAGGGGAGGATGGGAGAAACAAAAGATGTCATATTCATTGCTAACCATTAACGTCTACATTTACATTTCTATATTTATTATTGCCCAGTGCTTATTGCTGTGCACATAATTTTGGCGGACATAAATACGTTTGCACATTCAGAAAATGAAGGGGGAAAAAAAGGAATGAAGACACTTTATTTCATGTCAAAAGCATTTAGAATGCAGTACTGTAGTTACACTTAAGGATTGACCATTCAGTCGTCATATTGTAATGGTGCTGCTATCACTACTTGTCTATTTACACTCTCATAGCCCTACTACTTATTTTATTTACATTCTCACAGTACTGCTACTTTTTCTATTTACAACCCTACAACCCTACAATTTCATTTTTCTTTAAAAAAATACTCATATCCCCCCCCCCCTGAAGTTAGAGCATCGATAGTGAGTAAACCAGGGCTCTTCACCCAGACCCCCAAAGTGGCCAGATCAGAAGATATTGAGGAGTAGAAGGACTACATGCGTGGGGTCCTCCTGCTATTTTAGGACCCCGAGATATGCTTTACATGTCCTACGTTTTAGGACCAAGAGTGAGCCTAATACAACTAGTAATATCATTTCTTTGCATTACTCTCCTTCACAAAAACGTCCTTTGGTGTTTTGGGAACTTTTAGAAAGGATTATAAGCAGGACATATTAAATGAATCCATGACTAACAGGCTGTGACAGCAAAAGGTTTCAATCTTTTCCGCACAGCAGTCCCGGCGGGGTTGGAGCTATTTATTTCACTGTGCCTTTATCACCTTGGAATTTTTATGGTTATTTTTTTTGTGAAGAATTCCCATTTTGTTGTGTAAAAGCCCCTTGTGACCTTATGCCAATTTTCTATTTAATTAAAGCCATAAATAATCTTTATTTTGTCCTAAAAAGGTTTAATGTTTCTTACTTTTTTTTTTTATTATTATTGCCTAGAAATATTTCAAATTCCAAAGCTCAATGTTAGCTAACAGTCAGGTATAAGTCAACTAAATGCGATTAAATGGAACAACATTGTGTGTTATGAGATATGAGCTTTTTTTTTTTTTTTTTTAAGTTTTGATCTGTCTGCTACAATGCTACATTTCAAACATTGCCTTTACTGAACAGAGCTTTCGTCATTACATTTATCACATTTTTGTAGCAGAGCATTCCGTTTGTTTAACTAACTTTACTTTACAGTACTGTACCTCTTGATCCTCTCGAGTGTGAATTCTGATTTTTAAGAAGGTGGTCCATTCAAGTGCTTTGGGTGTGTAAGAAGTAGAACATGATGAGAATGAAGGTAATGCCTTCTAAATTAGAATAACACTTACAGTGACACACACACACACACACACACACACACACACACACACACACACACACACACACACACACACACACACACACACACACACACACACACACACACACACACACACACACACACACATATACTGTATATGATTAAAAGTAGACTCTGGGATAGTAAGATCAGTTTTTGTTACTGCACTATTGTGATGGTAACAAGTCTATTGCCATGGTTCTCCGTGTATCCCTCACAATTATACTGTCAGAGTTTAATGCACCAGTCAAAAGCTTTATTTCATTATTCTACCAGAGAGAGGAAGATAACAGTGGCCCACCTGTTGAGCTTAATTACATATCCACATCTTGCTTATTTGCCAATGTACCGGTAATCCATTCCAGAGCTATTGTATTTCCAAATAACGACAAAACATTAGTGTTCATGACCCTATGGGTGTTTGGCACTCGCAGATATAGGACAGTGGTACTTATTGACTTGATTGGGACTTTCCATGGGGTAAAGTTGAATCAGCGCCATCACACTTTATTGAATAAGCCTTCACGTGCTTACACATCCATAAATTCAATTACATTATTAGTGGATGACGCTATAATCTCCGGAGCAGAGTTTATAGGATCACAATGGAAGCTTTCAGCGGTGCAATCGTCTGCTTCAGAGCTTATAGAACTTAGCATTTATGAACATGCATCACTTATATTTGTTGTTGACAAAGCAATAGTAGTGTGGTTTTAAAAATGTTTTACATACTATACAGTCTATTCAATACGCCAATAAAAATGCAGCAATAATATTAACTTAGATGTTAAATGACTTAAATAACTAAATTGCATTTAAATGCACTGAAGGGGGGAGAGCCGGCCAGCCGATGCTGGTTGTTCGGCTCAGCCAAAGATCGGGCCCAACTTCCGCGTCTGGCTGCTCAGGCCTGTTTGTGCCACAGGGCCCTATTTCCTCCGTCCTTGGAGTAGCCTTGGAGTGACCATCCTAAAGTACATGGGATGGATTGACTGAAGAAACCGAGAGAAAATGAGGGAGGGTGGAGAGAGAAAAGGGGGGGGGGGAGAAAAGGGGGAAGAGAGGGGGGAGAAGGGAGAGAAGTGGGGTGAGATAAAGGGGGAGAGAGAAAGGTCGGGACTTAGTGATAGATGATGGTGTGAGTAAGAGAGGAGGGTATAAGTAAGAGAGGATGAGGGTGAGTATGAGGGGTGAGGGTGGTCAGGAGAGAGGGGGTAAAGGAGAAAAAGGGGGGTGAGGGTGGAGGGTGAGAGAAGAGGTGAGAGAATTAGGAGGGCGAGAATAGAGAAAAAGTAGGGAGAAAGCTTATAGATAAAGAAGAGAAAGGAAAGAGAGAGAGGGGAGAGTGAGAGAGATGGGGGAATACAGAGGGGAGAGTGAGAAAGAAAGAGGCAAGTGAGACAGAGGGGACTGAAAGAGAGGGAATTTAGGGAGAGGGGGAAGAGTGAGAGAGAGGGGGAAGAGTGTGAGGGATGGGGGGAGAAAGAAGGGAGAGAATGTGAGAATGGGGAGAATGAGAAGGGGGAGATGTAGGAGGCATTTGGGGGGGTATTGAGAAAGGGGGCGTGTGAGAGTGAGAAGGGGAGAGAAATAGAGGGAGGGAGAGTGAGACAGAGAGAGGGGGACGACAGAGCAAAGAGGCTTTTGAGAAAGAGAAAGGGGGGCCGGATGGGTCACAGGCCGCCAACACAGGGAGTCCAGTTGGAAACATGGGCTCTGGGAAATCTGTCGGCAGCCCTGCCAGCAGTCATCTGATGACCTCAGTAGGATTATATACTGAGCCACTTGTATGCATGTACTGCAGTGGTGTGGGGGTCCCCGCTTCTTTTGAGAAGAGAGGAGTCTGAGAATTATTGCTTATCAATATCTTTCTGCCCACTGTAACAATTAAAAGGAGTAAAGTCTACGTTCAGATCAGATAACCTTGTGTGTGAACGTTACCTTTTTTCTGGCCTGCTGATCTTTGGAGGAGTGGGCTTTTACGTGCTTTCTCAGCGAGCTGGGATCAGTGTATCGTTTGCTGCATCCGGGAATTTGACAGGCGTAAGGTTTCTAGGCAAGAAAAGGCCACGGAGAAAAACCACAATCGCATTACTTTACTTGGGACAGTTTTTCCCCCTCACATTTGCTATCAATGAACATTCCCAGTTGTACTTACACAGATAGGAATCGTTTGCTCAAGGAGTGATTAGCAAGATCAGATACAGCAGATTAGTACGGCTGTCTATAACAAGCAGCAGTGAAAATCCAGAATACATTGTTTAGGCTTAGAAAGGAAACCTGCTACAGAGACAGAAAAAAGGGGAAGAAAAGGTTAGCCGAGGAAAGACAAAAGGAAGTAGCTGGAAAAGTTAGGAAAACGTTTTTTTTTTTTTTTATAAAGAATACCAAAGGCTCAACACGTAATTCAGACCTGAGATGCGATGTATTGCAAAGCTATATATATATATATATATATATATATATATATATATATATATATACACATGTAGAGGTATCAGTACCATGTTAGCCGAGCTTCAATAATCAAAAAATAAATAGACGATACCGTTCTGTGGCTAACAAAATGCTTTTATTTGTGCGAGCTTTCGAGATACACTGATCTCTTCTTCCGGCGATGTTATAATGAATGAAGAAAGCAAAGGGTATACTTAAAAACAGTGGACAAGCACAGATAACATTCCAAGAGACACTGTTTTTATGTATACCCTTTGCTTGCTTCATTCATTGTAACATTGCCGGAAGAAGAGATCAGTGTATCTCGAAAGCTCGCACAAATAAAAGCATTTCGTTTGCTTTTCAAACATTTCTCTGACTCTGGCCATAAGATGAACGATCTGAGGGTTGCCATACTCAAAGGTAATCTTAAAACCCCGAAAGAGAGACGGTTGCATGAATACAAATTTATGCAACTGTTCGGGACACTTAGCAGTGGCCTAAACAGAGATCGAAATTTTATGAGTCATTACTGACAGTAGTGAACTCTCGTCCCATGAGCGCTAAAGGCCATGTCTGTACATACTGTGCTATATGTATGCACACACAGCTGTCTCTCACACATACTAATACTCCTTGTTTTTCCATCCCTATACACCAATAGGGACCACTAAGTAGCCACACACACTTTTAGTTGTGCTACAAACTCTCACATTTCCACACCCACCCACACCATTTATATCCACTCCCACTCCACACACACCTTGTGTAAAGCACTGTATATACTGTGGGCTCTCCACTCATTTTTATTCACACTGATACACATACACACTCTTTCTTCACTTGCTTTCAGTAACCTTTTGACACCTCTAGTCATAAAACACATCCACACCGGGGGAAGGAACAGCACAGATAACATTCCAAGAGACACTGTTTTTAAGTATACCTTTTGCTTCATTCATTGTAACATCGCCGGAAGAAGAGATCAGTGTATCTCGAAAGCTCGCACAAATAAAAGCATTTCGTTAGCCACAGAACGGTATCATCTATTTATTTTTTGATTATATATATATACATATATATATATATCTATACACACACACACACATATATATATATATATATACGTCGAGAGTTTCGGCAGAAACACAGCCCATGACATCTACTTCATTATCCTGATTAAATGTACGTCTATATCAGCTTTTATTTATTTTTTCTTCCATTTTGACAATATTTCTTCTTTCAAGCATTTATGGCAAAAATTAATTGATATCAACCAGGTCTCCTTTCAAAATAAATGATCATGTTGCTTCTTTTTATTTTATTTTTATGGTAGATTTGTATAACTACAGTCACAAAGTCTAATTCACTAAGGGGTAATTAGTTAAGTAATGAGACGTATCGTTATTTATTGAGTGTCTATTCAGATGACTAAAGGATCAGGGATTTGATTTGACTGTATATACAACATATATAAATAGAAAGTAATTAGGCACATAAAAATTATTTCTGACAAATGTAATTAATATGAACAAAAGAGCTTACCCGCTCTGCCGATATAAGGGTTGCGGTTTGGTGCACTACGGGAAATAATGGATATAGTGCAAAGAGAAATTGTTCCTTCCGAAGACAAGGGAAAACGAAATACCCAGTTGTATGCACACAAAACTGCATATACCTGATGTTTATATAATGCAACGCGGTAGCAGTATAGTATACTTATCTGATAGGGGACTTATTTACCAGTGCAGGTTACACTATCCAGTTATTATTCAGGAGAAAAGTTAGATTGTATTTAAAATGCTATACTTTATTAGGTGCTCAATTGCACCACTTAAAATATTATGGGACAAGAGAGCGTATTACAACTCAAAAAAGAAACATAGTGCTTGGTAGCCAGAGGGCCCAGGTTCAATATAATTGGACACATTAGGGTTAGGTAGCCAGTTACTTGAAATGTACCAGTTATAGTACTGGTATTAGTATCTAGGCAGAAGTGTGAGAATAATTGTTCATTAGGCGGCAACGTTTGTGACTGTTGCAGTGAGTATTGTCCCTATTTAGTGAGCCTCAGTTGTGTATGGCAGCAATCTATCGTTAGATTGGACCTCAGAGCACTCGCTACACCTTAACTGAGGTGTTGTGTAACACCCAGGGGCTCCAAGGACTCAGCAAAATCAGGAAACCCTCTTGTTGTAAGAACAGGATGTTTAGGGTTAACGTGGCCAATACGAAGTGGTCCCTGAGTGGTTTCTGACACCTTACCGAGGTGCAGTGTGTAAGTCAGGGGCCCTATCTGATCTGCGCGCACCAGGGTGAAATGGTGTATCATTATAAATGATTTTTTACATATGGCGGAGTAGGGTGGTACTAAGGAGATGAGGCAGATAACATACATTAGGTATGGAACACAAATCTGTATTAGACTGTGTTTCAAGGAATAAACATGATTATTCATCCATTCTATTTTATGTGCTAGAGGGGATCTGATAGATGCAAGTAACTATGTCCCATAATTCTTAAACAATACCCCAATGTGTCCAATTATAAAGGCTACATTGAACCTGGGCCCTCTGGCTATCAACCACTATTTTTCTTTTTTGAGTTGTAATACTCTCTCTTGTCCCATAATATTTTAAGTGGTGCAATTGAGCACCTGATAAAGTATAACATTTTAAATACAATCTAACCTTTCTCCTGAATAATAACTGGACAGGGGACCTATTTACCAGTGCAGGTTACACTATCAGATTGGTGTACTTTTCTGCTATCTCGTTGCATTATATAAACATCACGTGTGCATACAACTGGGATCTTTCGTTCTCCTCTGTCTTTGGACGGAACAATTTCTCTTTGTGCTACATGTAAGTGACATGTTCTTTATCTATTTTCATGCTTATTTGTTATATTTTTGTGTGTAATTATCCGATGTGCACCACAGGGGTTAACTCGTTAGAATAAATAATTTCAGTAAGTCAGAAATGAAGCAAAAAAACAAAATAAGACTCATTGCATATATATATATATATAAATATATATAAATATATATATATATATATAAATATATATATATATTTTTTTATATATATATACAGTATATATATATATATATAATCTTATTAAAAAATGATTGATGACTGATCATCCTTTGCATGTCACATCACAAAACATCTCTCTATAGGACCCGGTGGATTTTTAAGAGAACACAAAACGGCAGTACATCAGACAAAAGGAAGGACATTTTGTGCTTTGGAAACACACCAGTAACATTATACAGTAATTGTGTGTTATGTGGCGAATTTGAAGTGCCCCCCTCACAGTAATCCATCTGTCAACTCCTGCCCCTGCCACTGCAAATGTATTGTGTCCTGTCAGTATCTTTGTTACATGCAGCAAATTAAGCTCAGGCTGGAATACTGATTACTAAGGAGTCTTCCTGAAATGCACTTGGCAACTATGTGGGTGTCTTTTTCTTACAGAAAACCCTTTTTGTTTTTGTGTGTCTTTGCTTACAGTATCCAGGTGTGTCCTTTGATGCTTGGCACGATCACTTGAGTTGCTGAAAGCCTTTTGACAGCCAGGATGCTGGCACAGATAGGGCTTCTCTCCTGTATGACTCCTTAAGTGAATCTTTAGATTTTCTAGCCTCGAAAACGCTTTCTTGCAGCCTTCAAACTGTGAAGAGAAAAGACATACAGAGGGATATTTCTTATTTCTGAACACAATTCTATATTCAACGTATTTTTATTCGGGGAAACTTGAGGGCCGGGGATGGTAGTTAATATTTCATCACTTGCATGAGGCCGATTTACAGTGGCTGCGTTCCTTTTGGACAGGAATATCAGACCTTTCTGAAACCTGGCACACACCATGAGCTGTTCTGCCAGCTTGAACTGAGGAAAATACAAACTTCAGTCACTTTCGAGAAGCACGTTAGTGAAGATGTTGCAACAACTTCAATCCAGAATGCTACTACAAGAATGCTTGTTGTGATTTAAACACAAGCGATGAATGAGTCTTCCTCTAGCTGTTTCCGTGAATGTGGAACACTTTCAAAATGTATTGCGACTTACCAGAACCTCCGCCACTTGTTTTAGGTACATACAAATACCATTGCTTTGGCAGTAGCTTTTGAATCAACTAACAACTTTACATACTATATAGAATCTATAGCTCTTTGGACACCAATCTTGCCATTTTTCCCCCTTTCCATGTAATGATTATGGAAACAAGACAAACAGAAATGGGAGCGTGATACCCGCTGAACCTTGGAAAGTCCATAAAGGTGAGGGTCGGTGCACTAGGCTACGGGGAAGATGGTATGAACGAAAAAAAGTTTTTTTAACACTACCATGTCCCATGATCACGTCCTGTTCAGCAGTAGTCATAAATGTACTTCCTATTAACAGAATAAATCACAAGCGGAGTGTCCCCAATTTATTTGAACCTTAATTACAATTAAACTTAATTTTTACATTTGTTTACTTACCCACTGCATATCCACCGGGGATAGCCTGTTTTCCAGACCTACATGTGCGCCGACGAGTATTCTAAAACTTGCCTTAAACTTGCCTTGGAAAATCTGGGGCTATCACCAACAAGATCCAGGTACATGCTGGGTACATGCTGCAACATTTCAGTGACATTTCTGCAGAGACTAACGGCCCATCGGATTAACACACCAGGGGTCCCTGGCAGTCCCATTCAGTTTGAATAGGACTGCCAGGGACCCCCGCTGTTAATCCGATGGGCCATTAGTCTGTCTCCAGAAATGTCACTGAAATGTTGCAGCATGTACCCAGCATGTACCCAGCATGTATATATACCAGGCATTTACTCCTTTTATAATATCCCTATTACTGTATGTCGCACTGAAGAAAACACCCTTGTCTATATTAAAAATATTTTTTTATTAATAAACTGATTAAAATATATTTTGCAGTGGAGTATACAATGAACCATGGTTCATTGTATACTCCACTGCAAAATATATTTTAATCAGTTTATTAATAAAAAATATTTTTTAATACAGACAAGGGTGTTTTCTTCAGTGCGACATAATAGGGAGCTTTTCTTTCTTCTGTTCACAATATTATTCAATCCCAGTTAGCACCACCCCTACGCCCGTTATTGCAGTGTAGCTTCCTGTCATAAACAGGATACCATCCTATCCTCCTTTTTGGTGTTGTGCGGGGTACACATTGACCCCTCTGGAGGTTACATTTCGTCTATGTTTAACATTCCTTTTATAATATGCCTGTCACTTGAGAAAGACCTCACGGTCGAAACGTTGTGTTGCACAATACATTTCCTATTTAGCAAATCCGTAGTGCGTTGGGTCTTCCTTATCTTCAGCCCAGCATGTACCCAGCATGTACCCAACATGTACCCAGCATGTACCTGGGTCTTGTTGGTGATAGCCCCAGATTTGTTTTAGAAAACTCGTCGGCACTACAGTAGGTCAACACAAAGCCAGATATAGTCTCATTCCAGACATTGTTTAACTCAGCCTATCTATAATTGATATAATTACTTAGCAAATTAGGATAACTGAGTGCACGTAATTTGGGGCCTTTCCTGCCTATCTCCCCACCATAGGATATTATGGAAACTACCCAAAGAATTTGGACTTCAATCCTGCAAGGAATAATGTAGTGGTATTCAGTAAGCCATACTACCACCAAGCTGTGCCCAGGTAACATAATTACTTGCAACACCATACTAAAAGTTCCCCCCAAATACTTCTATTTTTTCTCTTTGGTTGACAAATGTAATAATTAGAGGTTGCTATATAGCCCTATGTACACTAGGGGCACGTAGCCTCTACTTTTCCACTTGTGATGGTTGTTATGTCTTATGCACACAGTTACTGTATTCAACAAACAGCTGTGGCCATTACATACTGCAGCACAATTCCATAGTAAACGAGGAGGATAATGAGGATAGAGTAGAGACAATCGCTGTCATTACACTTCTTCCGGACCTTATCTTAAACATCAGGACTCGGTGATATGTATTTACTATTGCATGAAGGGGGAGGGGGGGATCAGAAGTAAGGATAATATTCTTGTATACAACCCAGGCAAATGATATATTTTAATTTTTGTCAGATAATACACGCAGAATCTGATGAAAATTCAATTATATAATTTGCCTGTTGCTTATTGTTTTCTGGGCACATTTTTCTCCAAATGTTAAAAACGATGCAATGGTATCAAAAATTAAATCAAGTCAAGTAAATACTAGTATGAACAAAGAAGAAAAGATGTCCTCCGGCGCGATGTCTCAAGTATATTCGTTTTAGTCCAAAATAGAAATAAGAGAACATAGCAATGTATCAATACAGGTTAATTAACCCTTAAAGTTCATACATCATACAACTGTATGAACTTTAAGGGTTAATTAACCTGTATTGATACATTTCTATCTTCTCTTATTTTATTTTGGACTAAAACGAATATACTAGAGACAACGCGCCAGAGGACATCTTTTCGCTTTGCTCACATTTGGAGGGACGTTGCACTCTCTCCTGGACTCTGGCTGCTAAATCTAAGTATATCTATATTGGAGTCATTACCTTCCTCCGTTAGCACTATTAAGTTTGTTATCACTGTATATTTGCAATTAACTCATTTATATTAGGTTAGTGTTTAGCTTTTTTTTTTTCTTTGAGTAAATATGAAGAACAAAATGATGATAAATGTTATAACGCCAACCCCTATCATCATATTTGATCCTTATCCAAAAAAGGAAAAAAAAAATGCTACCAAAACCCCAAATCCTACTGTATGTACAAAATAAACTTATTCACAACTTTAATACTAATCAGTACCAAAAACCCTAAATAAATGTGAGTATAAAAAACATTAATGCTAAACAAACAAAGCAAGTCTCTGCCAGAAAACACAGCCCATGATCCCCTATTAAAATAATAACCCTAACCCTGCCTAACATTAAGGTTTTGGTTCAGATTAATGTTTTGGAAAAAGGTTAAATTAGGGTTTATATTTTAGGAAAAACAATAATCTGAATCAAAATCCTAACGTTACCCAAACATATTTACTGTAGCCCTGGCCAAAGACATTAACTCCAGCCTTACATTAAAATATTTACATATACGGTACTATACCACCATTTACTGTGTTAAACCTATCCCTTACACTTAGGGCCAGCCCGTCCATTAGGGGAACCTAGGCGGTCGCCTGGGGCGCAAAGGTGCTAGGGCGCATTAATAATAATAATAATTATTTTTCCTCTTATTTTTTATTTATTTATCTTTTTTTTAAATTCTTTTTCTTTTTTTTCCCGGTATGTTGGCGCCCTATTTTTGTTTTGCGTCGCGCTGGGGTGCGGTTGCACCCTCTGCAGCCCCTATAGCTGTTCACTGTTTATTGTTTTGGGGGGACGTAAATTTTAAGTTTCGCCTAGGGCACATGAAACCCTTGCGCCGGCCCTGACTACAATAAAAGCTAGCTCGCCACAAAACCTGAACCGCAATACAAATACAAAACCGACCTCAAAACAAATCCCTAAACCCATCAAAATAAAACATAACTCTTATTCCAGCCATAATGCTAATACTATCCCTAAAATTATTTCTAACCCTAAATCCATTTCTAATCGTATTCCTATTGCTAACTCTAGCCCTAATCCTAAACAAATGTCTAGCCCTAATACTAGTTCTAACCATAATTGGAAACCCTAATCCTAGCTCTACCCCAACTCCAGTTTTGCCCTTTGTGTGGCAGAGTTAATACAGAACGAAGCTTCAGCTGCTTCTCTTTATCACCAATAATACTAGGGATCAGAGGGGGTTGTCACCCACCATGATCCAAAGAGGGGACAACCTCCTTTTAATCTGGTGGGGTGCCACCCCTTATGAGTCCCCCCTCCATTCCCCTCCAGCTGCCTTTTGCTGCAGCATGGAGACCAGAGAGATTAAGCAGGACCAACAAAGCGGGAGACCTCCGATTTGATCTCGTGTTGTGTTACACTAGTCTGAGCCCCACAAGTGACAGGGGTTCATGTTGGGAACAGACTATTGTTCAGTGTGGTTAACATATCTTTACAAAGTAAAAAAATTTAATCTGCAGGGGGAGATGTACCTTTAAGATTGCTGTCTAGCGCCAATATTGACATTTCATTTGGACATAGTCATTCTTCCTTTGTACTGCTCCATTATTCAATTCAGCCTTGAGTGATATGACCATGCAAGAAAGAAAAAACATAGTGTACTGTTTGGGAACCACTATCCAAACTCTGATCATCTATGAAATCTGCCTTAATTGGAAACGGTTGACCTCTGAAATATTACTTTGTGTTCCCATTAAAAACGTTTGTTTATGGCATTATTGAAAAGAGGAAGGTTGTTAGGCACCATATGGTTCCATAAAGCCGAGCTATAATCAAGTAGAATTTCATTTACTAGCACATGTTCAAAAACAAGTGCATGTCGTAAGCACTTACGAGAGCAATGCCTTTTATTCAGGGTTCAATGGAACTCAAAATCCAATTCAACGTTTCAAGGGGTCTGGCTTTATTTTATTACACATTTCCATCAAATACAGGTTTGTAGATGGATGCAATTTATTCGGTAATGACCAATGAATCTTCATTCTCTTTTTATTATATTAAATGCCTCATTATTTGACGTTACAAGAAGCAGCAAAGGGTTATGTTTGTATTGTGACCGAGTGATTGCTAAAGGAGACAGATGTTAAAAAAGAAAAAAATGCTCAGTGCACCACACCGCAGTGCAGTGCACAACTTTCTCTAACTCTTTCGCTGCCAGCAGGGACAGCAATATGTTGCTGGTTGCCTGGCTGAAGGGATAGTGCCTTAAAGCAGCAGTTCAAGAAATATCCTACATGTGTGTTTTTTTTTTTAAATAAATCAGTTCTGTGCTATGAGAAAATACCTGTAACATTTAAAAAAAAAACATGTTTTAAAGACATGTTTAATGTTTCTAATGTAGGAAGCATTTCCAAAGTGACAGCCCCTTCCCCTTCTGATAGGCTCTGGCTCTTGAGCCCCGCCCTCTCTCTAGCAGTGCACCAATTGTATCTAGTAACTGCCCAGTCAGTCATATTCCAGGAACTACATTGGCCAGAATGCTGTGCAAGAACTGAATTAAATAGCCCAGAGCAAGCGATCGATTACAGGAGAACGGATCGATCTGCAGCTTAGCTAATCAATCACTTGTCAGTGTGCAGATTGAATTGATGCACATATTGAATGGGAAAATGTATTTATTTATTTTTAAAACAGCAGCTTGAACTGCGGCTTTAATTCCCTGGTTGCCTCAAAGCTCTCAGCTCTGCACCTCTTGAGGTTAAAGTCCGTGTTTACTAAGCAGTGCTGTGCCATGAGATACATTTTGTCGTTAGTAGACCATTCACTTGATTGGGCTGTAAGATGTTATGTGGCATCAGAAGGTGACATAGCAATGTTTAGTAATACAGGCATACCCCGGTTTAAGGACACTCACTTTAAGAACACTCGCGAGTAAGGACATATCGCTCAATAGGCAAACGGCAGCTCACACATGCGCCTGTCAGCATGTCCTGAACAGCAATACCAGCTCCCTACCTGCACCGAAGCTGTGTGCAAGCAGGGAGACTATAGAGCCTGTTACAAATGCGTTATTTACATCAGTTATGCACATACGTACAGTATATGACGATTGCAGTACAGTACATGCTTCGATAAGTGGAAAAAAGATATTGTTTCACTTTAAGTACATTTTCACTTCACATACATGCTCCGGTCCCATTGCGTACGTTAATGCGGGGTATGCGTGTATGAGCCTAAATATGTACAGCGCTTAGCGATGTATCGAAGATACCTACATGTTTTCCACTGACAATTTGGGTCAATTCAGCTTGACGAGAACGTCACATGGGTTGTTTGTGATGGGCAGAACTCAATGTCCCCTATCAGAACCCCCTGCACGGTCTGTCAGTGAGTTTGTACGGCTGTCACTTTTCTACAGATGTAGCGCATCTGCGGGAACAGCGAGACCTGCTACATCTGTACTTATCGGAAGTGGCTGAAGAAGCCTTTTGCGCATGTCATGTTTTGAACAGATCAGCCGCTCCAGGCACTTACCTGGCGCCGCCTCCTCTGTGCTGCCGCCCTCCGTCTTCTTCGAAATCACAGCGTCAAATGGCGCTGCGCACATCCCCAACGCAACGTCACACCGCATCTCGTTGCCATCGCAACACAACGTCATTTGATGCCGCAACTGTGCTTTGCTGTGGCAACAAGATGCCGTGTGTCGTTGCAGCGTCTTTTGATGCTGCAGAAAGAAGGCGGTGGCAGCAGGTAAGGAATGTAACAATCAGGCCCGATAGTCACGAGAGTGTGGCCTCTGTGTATGGGGGCGGCAAATGTTGCCACCCCAAAATGTTGCGGCTCTAGACCCGGGCCTATCGGCCCCAATCGGAAATCCGCCACTGGTTTTCAGCTTTCGCTGCTTTACCAAGTCACACAAACGTCAAACTTCATCCAAAATTGGCAAAAGCCAATATTTTAGGAGGGTATTGCATGTTCATCCCTAATTTTGTTAATACTTTGGTGACCTTCTCAAAAATTGTCAGCACAGTCGAGGATTCTGGTAACTTTCACTTTGGCTGTGAATGTTTATTTAGGCAAAAAAAAAAAACACACACACAAAAAACTAGCCAAATGAAGTTTGCATGAACATTTTGACTTTGTGTGAATTTATAAAAGGATTCACATGAACATTCACTAACTCAAACGGGTCAACTTTGCCCGTCTACTACTTATTGGCCGCACAGTCTGGGTGTATTTTTTTGCAGCAAGAATGAGTCCGAATATTTTGCTCAAGGAGTTAAAACGTATTCTACATAGTCGAAAGCAGCAGTTTGGGTATTTTGCGTGTTCAGAATCTCTATTGAAGTCAATAGGGATTTTCAGATACAACAACCGGAACAGTCTCTTCAGACTATATAAAAATACCCCCTAAGACCACATAATATAAACCAATTAAACCAGGTTGTTTGGAGCAAAACCAACTTTAGCCAGAATCTTGCTGCACAGCAAAGGCCAGGTGTAGGCAACAGAGGAATTGGCCAAGCGTTTACAAGGAATGCAGCTGGACATTGCATAGGTTGCTGGGAAACAGCCAGGGACTCTTGCATTGTGCTGAAGGGGAAACAGCATGTTTTGCACTGCACGTGCGCAGAGGCGCAATGTTTAGAGAAGAGCAGAAGAGGATTAGGTTGGGGACTGGTGTGTGATGGATGTAGTTGTACATAGTTCTGGAATAAATAGCAGACTCGGGCACGTAGAGAATCTTCAGAGCTAGCTTTAAACACAAAAGCTTGCGGCACTATTGCCACTGTGCCAACAACGAAGAATTGGCTGACCCTGGAGTTCTCCATCACACCCTTCAGACATTATCACTTGAATTTACTGACAACAACGAAAATCATCGGGGCTTATGTATCGTCGCTAAAAGCTATTTTGTAGTATATGTGACACACAGAGGAGTAACAAATGTATACGCCTCAGTGCGGCAATGTATAAAACCGATTTTTGTGTCAAAATGGTCTGTCAACTTTTTCTTGGCATAAAAGACAAACGCAAGTAGACAATTCTTAATGTGTTCATATGTATGAACATGATGCACACCATACAAAGAATAAGAAACCGTGTACCACGTGTGAGAATATGAATAATGACAAAACAACCAACAGTGACATACCAACCAACCAACATGAGGATTATAGGTGATAAATTAATTTTGTTACGCCATTCATTAAAAAAAATAATAATTATTATTTATACATAGGCTCCTCCTATGATCTGGCTGTCTCAGTCATAAGCTGAGGCTCACATTACCTTATTGTTTATACACTTACAGTTTCCTTTCTTTTTACATTTCATATAGAATCTTCCCCCTTTAGATTTCTATAGTATAACATTATAGAACTTTCTAGAATACAGAGAACTCTGCCCCAACATTTTATAAATGTAGATGTAGTTTCAGACACAGAACTAGTACTTTTGAAGCCACTTCCATAACTCTTTTAAAGTGAAATAAAAAGTCATAATGCAGAGCATTTGCCATAATAAACCCCAGCCCGCGGACCTAAAGGAAACATCTGGTTCCAAATCAACGAGCTATAAAACTACATTTCATCTTTATTTCAACAAAAGGGGAAAGTCCCTCTGCGTCAATTTCCCCATGAGTTTATAATTATTCTAACAAGTGATTCAGGGTGCACGTTGTTCAACATTACGGAGGTGGACCCTTTCATTAACCAATATCTTACTCAATTTTACTAGAATAGAAACAGCTCTGCCACAAAACCAATGGAAAACCCTGGCCAAGAAAAGTAGCAAATCAATAACACCCAATATATTAAAGAAAAGCAACCGGATTGAAATCGATGATTTCTGGTTTCCTTCGCTACTTACATTAAGTGCTGATCTTGCACTGATTTCATTCCAGTTTTGTATCTGGGAGGTACATTACAGTGTAAGCCAAACCAGATGAGCGTATACGTGAGATTAATCCATGCTAGCGTGGCACCTGTGACTGAGAAGTGGTTACTACCGATACCTAGCGATCCCATAGAAGAAGCCAGTTGCACATCTATTACATTCCAGAAATCTAAAGCTCTTATTTATTCTAAGATGTGTTAAGCCCCATGAGGTGTCTTCTGGTTAGTACCACTGCTTGGTAAACATGGGCCTAGATATTGAATAACGTATTTGGAGCCTGACTAGCAGTGCAATAATGTTTATACAACACACAACAAAAAAGTTGCAGGGGATCATTGTATATCAACCAATTATCGGTCTAGGACATGTGGTGGTGGCCATGTCGCCGTGACCTAATCTCCACCAATGTTTAGGCGCAAGTCACTTCGCCACAGGGACAGAGCCGCTGGCCGCTTCGTCGCTAGGGTAAGTCCCTATCCTTAGCCCTTATTCTAAAACCCACTAATCGTAACTCCTAATACTAACACTACCCCCTACCATAAAAACCTTAACCCTAAAACATCTTATCCTAACCTGCTAAAACCCCTAAAGTTAACCCCCTCCGCAACCACTAAATCCCATAGCGCTAACCCCCTACCCTAAAACGTATTTTCTCCTAGAAGCGACCGGCGGCGGAGAATCCCCCCAAGTGCCCAATTGTTGAAGTGAGCAGAAATTAGGAGATTGTGCTTACAAATGACCTGGAAAGTGGTACACACTGAAATACCAATAAAGCTCACCAATCTGTGAGGCTCGTTTTGTCTATATAGACAAAAAAAACAAAGATGGGCATGGGGTCCCCCAGCCAATAGGAAGCTGCAACATCATCTTCCTAGCGTGGCTGAACCCCGCAGTCATGTCAAGTTTTAGAAGATACATTTATCGGACTGCCATGATTCAAATCTGGGATACCCTGGATTGAATACAGGGTTTTTTATTTTTAATGTTCTTGGAGGTACTGCTGCTTGAATCAATAGAATTTAACACATGAACAAAAACTTGCAAAAATCATGCACAAAACCTCTATGAAGAGATCACACAAATAGGGTGTGAGTGCTCATTTCCCAGAATCCCTGGCTGCAGTGGAAGCACTGTATGCTAAGAGATAATGGGGAAGCGCAGGGTTGCAAACCTGTCTGACATGCGGATGTGCTCACAAGTGGTAGTGTGAGGTAAAAAAAACAGGCGCGATCACCAATATCTACTAATGCAGTTTTATTTACGGGTTCCCAGACGATAGGTAACAAAGACTAGATGTATTAAAGAAATAAAATGCCACTGAAAGTACGATATCTTTCCGTCCATCAATTTGGTAATAGTACTGTAGTCTTGTAGTCAGAAGACTTTGATGTAGAACCACCCACCGACAGAGGAGGATAAACAATGTGATGAGGGCATACAAGCTTAACTATGCAGTAACGTTTATTCGCTTCAATGCAAGTTAATGTATCATCAAGTGTGCGCGATCCTCATTTCTCATCCTGAATAAAGGGCAGAGAGAGAGACTGCCTGCAATTAGGGAGAATAACCGAGACTGCTCTCCAGTGAGACTGACTGCAATTAGGGAGAATAACTGAGACTGCTCTCCAGTGAGACTGACTGCAATTAGGGAGAATAACCGAGACTGCTCTCCAGTGAGACTGTCTGCAATAAGGGAAAATAACTGAGACTGCTCTCCAGTGAGACTGACTGCAATTAGGGAGAATAACCGAGACTGCTCTCCAGTGAGACTGACTGCAATTAGGGAGAATAACCGAGACTGCTCTCCAGTGAGACTGACTGCAATTAGGGAGAATAACTGAGACTGCTCTCCAGTGAGACTGACTGCAATTAGGGAGAATAACCGAGACTGCTCTCCAGTGAGACTGTCTGCAATTAGGGAAAATAACTGAGACTGCTCTCCAGTGAGACTGACTGCAATTAGGGAGAATAACCGAGACTGCTCTCCAGTGAGACTGACTGCAATTAGGGAGAATAACTGAGACTGCTCTCCAGTGAGACTGACTGCAATTAGGGAGAATAACCGAGACTGCTCTCCAGTGAGACTGACTGCAATTAGGGAAAATAACTGAGACTGCTCTCCAGTGAGACTGACTGCAATTAGGGAGAATAACCGAGACTGCTCTCCAGTGAGACTGACTGCAATTAGGGAAAATAACTGAGACTGCTCTCCAGTGAGACTGACTGCAATTAGGGAGAATAACTGAGACTACTCTCCAGTGAGACTGACTGCAATTAGGGAGAATAACCGAGACTGCTCTCCAGTGAGACTGTCTGCAATTGGGGAAAATAACTGAGACTGCTCTCCAGTGAGACTGACTGCAATTAGGGAGAATAACTGAGACTGCTCTCCAGTGAGACTGACTGCAATTAGGGAGAATAACTGAGACTGCTCTCCAGTGAGACTGACTGCAATTAGAGAGAATAACTGAGACTGCTCTCCAATAAGACTGACTGCAATAAGATATAATAACTGAGACTGATCTCTAGTGAGACTGCCTGCAATTAGGGAGAATAACCGAGACTGCTCTCCAGTGAGACTGACTGCAATTAGAGATAAAATAACTGAGACTGCTCTCCAGTGAGACTGACTGCAATAAGAGAGAAAATAACTGAGACTGCTCTCCAGTGAGACTGACTGCAATTAGGGAGAATAACTGAGACTGCTCTCCAGTGAGACTGACTACAATTAGAGAGAAAATAACGGAGACTGCTCTCCAGTGAGACTGCCTGCAATTAGGGAGAATAACTGAGACTGCTCTCCAGTGAGACTGACTGCAATTAGGGAGAATAACTGAGACTGCTCTCCAGTGAGACTGACTGCAGTTAGAGAGAATAACTGAGACTGCTCTCCAGTGAGACTGACTGCAGTTAGAGAGAATAACTGAGACTGCTCTCCAGTGAGACTGACTGCAGTTAGAGAGAATAACTGAGACTGCTCTCCAATAAGACTGCCTACAATTAGAGAGAAAATAACTGAGACTGCTCTCCAGTGAGACTGACTGCAATAAGAGAGAATAACTGAGACTGATCTCCAGTGAGACTTACTGCAATTAGAGAGAAAATAACGGAGACTGCTCTCCAGTGAGACTGACTGCAATAAGAGAGAAAATAACTGAGACTGCTCTCCAGTGAGACTGCCTGCAATTAGGGAGAATAACTGAGACTGCTCTCCAGTGAACCTGACTGCAATTAGAGAGAAAATAACTGAGACTGCTCTCCAGTGAGACTGCCTGCAATTAGGGAGAATAACTGAGACTGCTCTCCAGTGAGACTGCCTGCAATTAGGGAGAATAACTGAGACTGCTCTCCAGTGAGACTGACTGCAGTTAGAGAGAATAACTGAGACTGCTCTCCAATAATACTGCCTACAATTAGAGAGAAAATAACTGAGACTGCTCTCCAGTGAGACTGACTGCAATAAGAGAGAATAACTGAGACTGATCTCCAGTGAGACTTACTGCAATTAGAGAGAAAATAACGGAGACTGCTCTCCAGTGAGACTCACTGCAATAAGAGAGAAAATAACTGAGACTGCTCTCCAGTGAGACTGCCTGCAATTAGGGAGAATAACTGAGACTGCTCTCCAGTGAGACTGACTGCAATTAGAGAGAAAATAACTGAGACTGCTCTCCAGTGAGACTGCCTGCAATTAGGGAGAATAACTGAGACTGCTCTCCAGTGAGACTGCCTGCAATTAGGGAGAATAACTGAGACTGCTCTCCAGTGAGACTGACTGCAATTAGAGAGAATAACTGAGACTACTCTCCAATGAGACTGACTGCAATTAGAGAGAAAATAACTGAAATCTGTGAGATTTGGGTTCTTTGGACCCAACCATTGAATTTTTGTGGAAAAAACACTGTCTTTGATTACTGAGACTCTATTAAATACCACTGATGCGAAAAATCTGTGAGACTGACTCAATATCAGGGAGTGTTGACCGGTCTGTTTTTCATTAAATTGGGGACCATACAGTAGAACACAAAAAATAACCGATGCTAGATGTTGCAACCCAACCGTTTCTTCAACCTAATATACCCATAATCGTAGCTATGGGCTCCTCTTTTCTTCTAGTAACAAATACTATCATTCTGATCATATGTTTTGTTAATGCAAAATACATTGGCCAACCTCCTTTCCTCAGTGGCACTCACGGGTGAAATCAAAGCAAGGTTTGAAAGTGACCAGTGCAATGTTGCTACGGAAAATACAAAAACAAAATTCTGTGGCATGCAACTTAAGGGGAAATATTAAAGTTTAATGGATTAAGAAAAACAAGCCTTCCTAAGCGGCTATAAATTCACAAAGTGTGGTTTCTGTTTATTGGCAGATGCAAATTAAAGCTATTAACTAACTCATACGGTATGTATGTGATTTCCTGGCTCACTTTATTTCCTGATATTTATTTTATAGTAATGAGGCAATGAAGTTGCTGTCTGTTTTGAAAGCATTCTCTCTTGTGGCCTTAATCAAAATTAATGTGATTTACAACAAAAAAAAATCTGGACATATATTTATATATAATACATATATTTATATATGTGTATACTGTTCACATATACAGTATCCATTTATCAGTGAGAATGCATCATCACTCCTGTAGCACAGTATAATGTACATAATTGTAAGCCGTAAAATAAAATATGGGTTTCATTCTTATTGGTGACTGTCGGGGCTAGAACTATTGAAAAAAGACACGCGAAAATATTAACGGAGGTCACAATTCCAAATCAGAACCAAACAAAACAATCTACATACAGTATGCATGAAAGTAATGCTATTGTAAATAGTCTAGCAGGTCTGTCTCTATTAATGTAATAAATAGTCACTTATGGGTCATTCTAGCACTTAATTAAAATCATATTCATTTTATGCACAAACGGGACTGAAGTGAAAATGAGAACTTTCAGTCTGCCTGGAGAGCTCACATACATTACAGTATGGTCAAATTCAGAATGGTAAACATTGCAAAAAAAATTTTTTTTTCACATTTCTTGTTTAACCATTGAATATTTATTTTATTTATTTATAAAAATGTTTTACCAGGAAGTAATGCATTGAGAGTTACCGCTCTTTTTCAAGTATGTCCTGGGCACAGAGTTATAAGAATACATGGTTACAGAAGGAACAGAGTTATGCAGTCAATTCACAGACATTTCATGGACAGATAGAGTTGGAAAATTGGGTACAGGGGATAAAACGGCTGGTGAGTTTTAGATTGAAATAGAGAAGCTTTAACATCATCAAACATCAGCGAAGGGCAGCAAACGGCTCACACCCTTTAGCTACACTTCGCTTGCGTCAAAGGCTGTCCGCCTTTGGGGCCACGTAGATGTACACTGAAGGGGTTCAGAATGAGCGCAGCTATGAATACAAAGTTCTTGTCCTCTTGGCTCATTAACATTCCAGTTATATATACCATTTATATATCATATACGTATGTGTGCATGGATGTGTAAATTGTACTGTAGGTTTATGTTTAAAACCTGAAGTAATTAACTTAAGAACTTAAAGGAAAAGTTGGTAAACAAGTGAAAAGGTTAACCCCAAACATCCCAGATAGTCTATTCCAATGTTACAAAACAAAAGCCCATTTCCAGCTTAGATTTTGACATTTAAAAAAAATAATCAAATTTTATCCATGTTCGGTGGAGTTTGAAAACAGACTATGCCAGGGACTGATGTCTTTGATTTCTGCTTAAATGAGGCCAGTTACAATCTTCATCAAATTGATTATAAGATAAAAACATTTAGAAGGGAATGTTATTGGCCGACATCAAACGCATGGCATCAAGCTTGGAAATGCAGGTCTCTGACCCATGCCATGATCCTGCAAACCAGTCTCATTCAATTACAAAACATAACAACATGTTTATATGTTGGATTTATAGACTCAAAGGGGCAGTTTAATGAAAAAAATACCCAACCAAAAGTTGACTTACAAAAAGTTTAATTTATCTAATGAAAAGAATATAAACATATATGTAAAAAAAAATGACCTTAACTTCAGTATAGGTGTTGAATCTGCCTATAATCATACTTCGTTCCATTGGAAACATTGAGATCCCCAAAAGAGATGCTCCACTGGGAACTCCCAGCAACTCAGGCTGCAGCATCACACAGAAGGGACATCTCTGCCGAGGTCCTGACAGAATGGAGAAGGCATTCATTACCCAGGGGATCATCACCATATACAGATGTTCAGGTAAGTGTTTTTTTTAACTTATATGTTTATATTCTTTTCATTAGACAAACTAAAACGCTGTGGGTTTTTTAAGCGGGTAGGCTGGACCACCGCATAACACTTTTGCTATCAGAGTAAAAGGTTAGGATATAATGTGTAATTTAACAAACACAGAAGGATGAAAGTTATTGGTCTAAAAGGTCTACTGTATGTATCTATCCAGGTGTCCCGACTTCCCACTGCCCCATCCTCTGCTGCAAACTTGGCACTGTTATTTAAAGTTATTTAATCTACCTTAGACCTGGGAGTTTATTAAAGCAGGAAAGAAGCAGAAAGAGTGAAACACAGACAGTGCTATCTGAACGCATGGGCTAACGGGGCTGTAGCTCAGGGCCCAAACCATCCAGGGGCCCGGACCTTCCAAGGGCCCAAACCATCCAGGGGCCCGGACCTTCCAAGGGCCCCAGCCATCCAAGGGCCGGACCTTCCAAAGAGAGACACGTAAAATGTTTCTGTTTGTGGTAATATTTGCACAATTTAAATACCAGTTTTGAATTTTGTTCAATAAAAATACACTGTTTTTGGATTCAAATGTGACCTTTGAGGATGGGGTCCCCAATTTACACTTAGCCCGGGACCCCCAATTTACACTTAGCCCGGGGCCCCCAATTTACACTTAGCCCAGGGCCCCCAATTTACACTTAGCCCAGGGCCCCAAAAATGTTTAAGACGGCTCTGCACAGGTTATCACCTCATTACAATATGTGTCATGTGTAAGTTCTGCCAAACTCTTCCCATCGCCGCTCCTCACATAGCATCGCCTCTCCTCACATAGCATCGCCGCTCCTCACATAGCATCGCCGCTCCTCACATAGCATCGCCGCTCCTCACATAGCATCGCCGCTCCTCACATAGCATCGCCGCTCCTCACATAGCATCGCCGCTCCTCACATAGCATCGCCGCTCCTCACATAGCATCGCCGCTCCTCACATAGCATCGCCGCTCCTCACATAGCATCGCCGCTCCTCACACAGCATCGCCGCTCCTCACATAGCATCGCCCCTCCTCACATAGCATCGCCGCTCCTCACATAGCATCGCCGCTCCTCACATAGCATCGCCACTCCTCACATAGCATCCCCACTCCTCACATAGCATCGCCTCTCCTCACATAGCATCGCCACTCCTCACATAGCATCGCCTCTCCTCACATAGCATCGCCTCTCCTCACATAGCATCGCCGCTCCTCACATAGCATCGCCGCTCCTCACATAGCATCGCCCCTCCTCACATAGCATCGCCGCTCCTCACATAGCATCGCCGCTCCTCACATAGCATCGCCCCTCCTCACATAGTATCGCCTCTCCTCACATAGCATCGCCGCTCCTCACATAGCATCGCCGCTCCTCACATAGCATCGCCGCTCCTCACATAGCATCGCCACTCCTCACATAGCATCGCCACTCCTCACATAGCATCGCCGCTCCTCACATAGCATCGCCACTCCTCACATAGCATCGCCGCTCCTCACATAGCATCGCCGCTCCTCACATAGCATCGCCGCTCCTCACACAGCATCGCCGCTCCTCACACAGCATCGCCACTCCTCACATAGCATCGCCCCTCCTCACATAGCATCGCCGCTCCTCACATAGCAGCGCCGCTCCTCACATAGCATCCCCACTCCTCACATAGCATCGCCACTCCTCACATAGCATCGCCTCTCCTCACATAGCATCGCCGCTCCTCACATAGCATCGCCGCTCCTCACATAGCATCGCCGCTCCTCACATAGCATCGCCGCTCCTCACATAGCATCGCCACTCCTCACATAGCATCGCCCCTCCTCACATAGCATCGCCGCTCCTCACATAGCAGCGCCGCTCCTCACATAGCATCGCCGCTCCTCACATAGCATCGCCTCTCCTCACATAGCATCGCCACTCCTCACATAGCATCCCCACTCCTCACATAGCATCCCCACTCCTCACATAGCATCGCCCCTCCTCACATAGTATCGCCGCTCCTCACATAGCATCGCCGCTCCTCACATAGCATCGCCACTCCTCACATAGCATCGCCTCTCCTCACATAGCATCCCCACTCCTCACATAGCATCGCCACTCCTCACATAGCATCGCCGCTCCTCACATAGCATCGCCGCTCCTCACATAGCATCGCCGCTCCTCACATAGCATCGCCGCTCCTCACATAGCATCGCCGCTCCTCACATAGCATCGCCTCTCCTCACATAGCATCGCCGCTCCTCACATAGCATCGCCGCTCCTCACATAGCATCGCCTCCCCTCACATAGCATCCCCACTCCTCACATAGCATCGCCGCTCCTCACATAGCATCGCCGCTCCTCACATAGCAGCGCCGCTCCTCACATAGCATCCCCACTCCTCACATAGCATCGCCACTCCTCACATAGCATCGCCTCTCCTCACATAGCATCGCCGCTCCTCACATAGCATCGCCGCTCCTCACATAGCATCGCCTCTCCTCACATAGCATCGCCACTCCTCACATAGCATCGCCGCTCCTCACATAGCATCGCCACTCCTCACATAGCATCGCCGCTCCTCACATAGCATCGCCACTCCTCACATAGCATCGCCACTCCTCACATAGCATCGCCTCTCCTCACATAGCATCGCCGCTCCTCACATAGCATCGCCGCTCCTCACATAGCATCGCCCCTCCTCACATAGCATCGCCGCTCCTCACATAGCATCGCCCCTCCTCACATAGCATCGCCCCTCCTCACATAGCATCGCCGCTCCTCACACAGCATCGCCGCTCCTCACATAGCATCGCCCCTCCTCACATAGCATCGCCGCTCCTCACATAGCATCGCCACTCCTCACATAGCATCGCCTCTCCTCACATAGCATCGCCGCTCCTCACATAGCATCGCCCCTCCTCACATAGCATCGCCGCTCCTCACATAGCATCGCCACTCCTCACATAGCATCGCCGCTCCTCACATAGCATCGCCACTCCTCACATAGCATCGCCTCCCCTCACATAGCATCGCCTCTCCTCACATAGCATCGCCGCTCCTCACATAGCATCGCCCCTCCTCACATAGCATCGCCGCTCCTCACATAGCATCGCCCCTCCTCACATAGTATCGCCTCTCCTCACATAGCATCGCCTCTCCTCACATAGCATCGCCGCTCCTCACATAGCATCGCCGCTCCTCACATAGCATCGCCACTCCTCACATAGCATCGCCCCTCCTCACATAGCATCACCTCTCCTCACATAGCATCGCCCCTCCTCACATAGCATCACCTCTCCTCAGATAGCATCACCTCTCCTCACATAGCATCGCCGCTCCTCACATAGCATCGCCGCTCCTCACATAGCATCGCCTCTCCTCACATAGCATCGCCGCTCCTCACATAGCATCGCCCCTCCTCACATAGCATCGCCACTCCTCACATAGCATCGCCACTCCTCACATAGCATCGCCGCTCCTCACATAGCATCGCCGCTCCTCACATAGCATCGCCCCTCCTCACATAGCATCACCTCTCCTCACATAGCATCGCCCCTCCTCACATAGCATCACCTCTCCTCAGATAGCATCACCTCTCCTCACATAGCATCGCCGCTCCTCACATAGCATCGCCGCTCCTCACATAGCATCGCCTCTCCTCACATAGCATCGCCGCTCCTCACATAGCATCGCCCCTCCTCACATAGCATCGCCACTCCTCACATAGCATCGCCACTCCTCACATAGCATCGCCTCTCCTCACATAGCATCGCCGCTCCTCACATAGCATCCCCACTCCTCACATAGCATCGCCGCTCCTCACATAGCATCGCCGCTCCTCACATAGCATCGCCCCTCCTCACATAGCATCACCTCTCCTCACATAGCATCGCCCCTCCTCACATAGCATCGCCGCTCCTCACATAGCATCGCCACTCCTCACATAGCATCGCCGCTCCTCACATAGCATCGCCACTCCTCACATAGCATCGCCACTCCTCACATAGCATCGCCGCTCCTCACATAGCATCGCCGCTCCTCACATAGCATCGCCGCTCCTCACATAGCATCGCCGCTCCTCACATAGCATCGCCGCTCCTCACATAGCATCGCCGCTCCTCACATAGCATCGCCTCTCCTCACATAGCATCGCCCCTCCTCACATAGCATCGCCGCTCCTCACATAGCATCGCCCCTCCTCACATAGCATCGCCACTCCTCACATAGCATCGCCACTCCTCACATAGCATCGCCGCTCCTCACACAGCATCGCCACTCCTCACATAGCATCACCCCTCCTCACATAGCATCGCCTCTCCTCACATAGCATCGCCACTCCTCACATAGCATCGCCACTCCTCACATAGCATCGCCACTCCTCACATAGCATCGCCACTCCTCACATAGCATCGCCGCTCCTCACATAGCATCGCCACTCCTCACATAGCATCGCCGCTCCTCACATAGCATCGCCGCTCCTCACATAGCATCCCCACTCCTCACATAGCATCGCCGCTCCTCACATAGCATCGCCACTCCTCACATAGCATCGCCACTCCTCACATAGCATCGCCACTCCTCACATAGCATCGCCACTCCTCACATAGCATCGCCACTCCTCACATAGCATCGCCGCTCCTCACATAGCATCGCCGCTCCTCACATAGCATCCTCACATAGCATCGCCGCTCCTCACATAGCATCGCCGCTCCTCACATAGCATCGCCACTCCTCACATAGCATCGCCGCTCCTCACATAGCATCGCCGCTCCTCACATAGCATCGCCACTCCTCACATAGCATCGCCGCTCCTCACATAGCATCGCCACTCCTCACATAGCATCGCCGCTCCTCACATAGCATCGCCACTCCTCACATAGCATCGCCACTCCTCACATAGCATCCTCAGATAGCATCGCCGCTCCTCACATAGCATCGCCACTCCTCACATAGCATCGCCACTCCTCACATAGCATCGCCACTCCTCACATAGCATCGCCTCTCCTCACATAGCATCCCCACTCCTCACATAGCATCGCCACTCCTCACATAGCATCGCCGCTCCTCACATAGCATCGCCGCTCCTCACATAGCATCGCCCCTCCTCACATAGCATCGCCGCTCCTCACATAGCATCGCCGCTCCTCACATAGCATCGCCTCTCCTCACATAGCATCGCCTCTCCTCACATAGCATCGCCGCTCCTCACATAGCATCGCCGCTCCTCACATAGCATCCCCACTCCTCACATAGCATCGCCGCTCCTCACATAGCATCGCCTCTCCTCACATAGCATCGCCGCTCCTCACATAGCATCCCCACTCCTCACATAGCATCGCCCCTCCTCACATAGCATCGCCGCTCCTCACATAGCATCCTCAGATAGCATCCTCACATAGCATCGCCACTCCTCACATAGCATCACCTCTCCTCACATAGCATCGCCGCTCCTCACATAGCATCGCCCCTCCTCACATAGCATCGCCGCTCCTCACATAGCATCCTCAGATAGCATCCTCACATAGCATCGCCGCTCCTCACATAGCATCACCTCTCCTCACATAGCATCGCCGCTCCTCACATAGCATCGCCCCTCCTCACATAGCATCGCCGCTCCTCACATAGCATCCTCAGATAGCATCCTCACATAGCATCGCCACTCCTCACATAGCATCGCCACTCCTCACATAGCATCACCTCTCCTCACATAGCATCACCTCTCCTCACATAGCATCGCCGCTCCTCACATAGCATCGCCGCTCCTCACATAGCATCGCCACTCCTCACATAGCATCGCCCCTCCTCACATAGCATCGCCGCTCCTCACATAGCATCGCCTCTCCTCACATAGCATCGCCCCTCCTCACATAGCATCACCTCTCCTCACATAGCATCGCCGCTCCTCACATAGCATCGCCGCTCCTCACATAACGTCGCCACTCCTCACATAGCATCGCCTCTCCTCACATAGCATCGCCTCTCCTCACATAGCATCGCCGCTCCTCACATAGCATCGCCACTCCTCACATAGCATCGCCGCTCCTCACATAGCATCGCCACTCCTCACATAGCATCGCCACTCCTCACATAGCATCCTCAGATAGCATCCTCACATAGCATCGCCACTCCTCACATAGCATCACCTCTCCTCACATAGCATCGCCTCTCCTCACATAGCATCGCCTCTCCTCACATAGCATCGCCACTCCTCACATAGCATCCCCACTCCTCACATAGCATCGCCACTCCTCACATAGCATCCCCACTCCTCACATAGCATCGCCGCTCCTCACATAGCATCACCCCTCCTCACATAGCATCGCCGCTCCTCACATAGCATCACCTCTCCTCACATAGCATCGCCGCTCCTCACATAGCATCGCCTCTCCTCACATAGCATCGCCGCTCCTCACATAGCATCGCCACTCCTCACATAGCATCGCCACTCCTCACATAGCATCGCCACTCCTCACATAGCATCGCCTCTCCTCACATAGCATCGCCTCTCCTCACATAGCATCGCCCCTCCTCACATAGCATCGCCACTCCTCACATAGCATCGCCACTCCTCACATAGCATCGCCACTCCTCACATAGCATCGCCTCTCCTCACATAGCATCACCTCTCCTCACATAGCATCGCCGCTCCTCACATAACGTCGCCGCTCCTCACATAGCATCGCCGCTCCTCACATAGCATCGCCGCTCCTCACATAGCATCGCCGCTCCTCACATAGCATCCCCACTCCTCACATAGCATCGCCGCTCCTCACATAGCATCCCCACTCCTCACATAGCATCCCCACTCCTCACATAGCATCGCCGCTCCTCACATAGCATCGCCGCTCCTCACATAGCATCGCCGCTCCTCACATAGCATCCCCACTCCTCACATAGCATCGCCTCTCCTCACATAGCATCGCCGCTCCTCACATAGCATCCTCACATAGCATCGCCTCTCCTCACATAGCATCGCCGCTCCTCACATAGCATCCCCACTCCTCACATAGCATCGCCTCTCCTCACATAGCATCGCCGCTCCTCACATAGCATCGCCTCTCCTCACATAGCATCGCCGCTCCTCACATAGCATCCCCACTCCTCACATAGCATCGCCTCTCCTCACATAGCATCGCCACTCCTCACATAGCATCGCCGCTCCTCACATAGCATCGCCGCTCCTCACATAGCATCCTCAGATAGCATCCTCACATAGCATCGCCGCTCCTCACATAGCATCACCCCTCCTCACATAGCATCGCCCCTCCTCACATAGCATCGCCTCTCCTCACATAGCATCGCCGCTCCTCACATAGCATCGCCGCTCCTCACATAGCATCCCCACTCCTCACATAGCATCGCCTCTCCTCACATAGCATCGCCACTCCTCACATAGCATCGCCGCTCCTCACATAGCATCGCCTCTCCTCACATAGCATCGCCACTCCTCACATAGCATCCCCACTCCTCACATAGCATCGCCTCCCCTCACATAGCATCGCCACTCCTCACATAGCATCGCCGCTCCTCACATAGCATCCCCACTCCTCACATAGCATCGCCGCTCCTCACATAGCATCGCCTCTCCTCACATAGCATCGCCGCTCCTCACATAGCATCGCCGCTCCTCACATAGCATCGCCGCTCCTCACATAGCATCGCCTCTCCTCACATAGCATCGCCTCTCCTCACATAGCATCGCCACTCCTCACATAGCATCCCCACTCCTCACATAGCATCGCCGCTCCTCACATAGCATCGCCGCTCCTCACATAGCATCGCCGCTCCTCACATAGCATCGCCGCTCCTCACATAGCATCGCCCCTCCTCACATAGCATCGCCTCTCCTCACATAGCATCGCCTCTCCTCACATAGCATCGCCTCTCCTCACATAGCATCGCCTCTCCTCACATAGCATCGCCTCCCCTCACATAGCATCCCCACTCCTCACATAGCATCGCCCCTCCTCAGATAGCATCGCCCCTCCTCACATAGCATCGCCGCTCCTCACATAGCATCACCTCTCCTCACATAGCATCGCCGCTCCTCACATAGCATCACCTCTCCTCACATAGCATCGCCTCTCCTCACATAGCATCGCCTCTCCTCACATAGCATCGCCACTCCTCACATAGCATCGCCGCTCCTCACATAGCAGCGCCGCTCCTCACATAGCATCGCCGCTCCTCACATAGCATCCTCAGATAGCATCGCCGCTCCTCACATAGCATCACCTCTCCTCACATAGCATCGCCGCTCCTCACATAGCATCACCTCTCCTCACATAGCATCGCCGCTCCTCACATAGCATCGCCGCTCCTCACATAGCATCGCCTCTCCTCACATAGCATCGCCACTCCTCACATAGCATCGCCGCTCCTCACATAGCAGCGCCGCTCCTCACATAGCATCACCTCTCCTCACATAGCATCGCCGCTCCTCACATAGCATCGCCGCTCCTCACATAGCATCGCCGCTCCTCACATAGCATCGCCGCTCCTCACATAGCATCGCCCCTCCTCACATAGCATCGCCTCTCCTCACATAGCATCGCCACTCCTCACATAGCATCGCCGCTCCTCACATAGCAGCGCCGCTCCTCACATAGCATCACCTCTCCTCACATAGCATCGCCGCTCCTCACATAGCATCGCCGCTCCTCACATAGCATCGCCTCTCCTCACATAGCATCACCTCTCCTCACATAGCATCGCCGCTCCTCACATAGCAGCGCCGCTCCTCACATAGCATCACCTCTCCTCACATAGCATCGCCGCTCCTCACATAGCATCGCCGCTCCTCACATAGCATCGCCGCTCCTCACATAGCATCGCCTCTCCTCACATAGCATCGCCGCTCCTCACATAGCATCGCCTCTCCTCACATAGCATCCCCACTCCTCACATAGCATCGCCTCTCCTCACATAGCATCGCCTCTCCTCACATAGCATCACCCCTCCTCACATAGCATCGCCTCTCCTCACATAGCATCGCCGCTCCTCACATAGCATCGCCACTCCTCACATAGCATCGCCACTCCTCACATAGCATCACCTCTCCTCACATAGCATCGCCGCTCCTCACATAGCATCGCCGCTCCTCACATAGCATCGCCGCTCCTCACATAGCATCGCCCCTCCTCACATAGCATCACCTCTCCTCACATAGCATCGCCGCTCCTCACATAGCATCACCTCTCCTCAGATAGCATCGCCGCTCCTCACATAGCATCACCTCTCCTCACATAGCATCGCCGCTCCTCACATAGCATCGCCACTCCTCACATAGCATCACCTCTCCTCACATAGCATCCCCACTCCTCACATAGCATCGCCGCTCCTCACATAGCATCGCCTCTCCTCACATAGCATCTCCGCTCCTCATATAGCATCGCCACTCCTCACATAGCATCGCCACTCCTCACATAGCATCGCCGCTCCTCACATAGCATCGCCCCTCCTCACATAGCATCGCCGCTCCTCACATAGCATCGCCCCTCCTCACATAGCATCACCTCTCCTCACATAGCATCCCCACTCCTCACATAGCATCGCCCCTCCTCACATAGCATCACCCCTCCTCACATAGCATCCCCACTCCTCACATAGCATCACCTCTCCTCAGATAGCATCGCCGCTCCTCACATAGCATCACCTCTCCTCACATAGCATCGCCGCTCCTCACATAGCATCGCCGCTCCTCACATAGCATCGCCGCTCCTCACATAGCATCGCCCCTCCTCACATAGCATCACCTCTCCTCACATAGCATCGCCGCTCCTCACATAGCATCACCTCTCCTCAGATAGCATCGCCGCTCCTCACATAGCATCACCTCTCCTCACATAGCATCGCCGCTCCTCACATAGCATCGCCACTCCTCACATAGCATCGCCTCTCCTCACATAGCATCCCCACTCCTCACATAGCATCGCCGCTCCTCACATAGCATCGCCTCTCCTCACATAGCATCTCCGCTCCTCATATAGCATCGCCCCTCCTCACATAGCATCGCCCCTCCTCAGATAGCATCGCCCCTCCTCACATAGCATCACCCCTCCTCACATAGCATCCCCACTCCTCACATAGCATCACCTCTCCTCAGATAGCATCGCCGCTCCTCACATAGCATCACCTCTCCTCACATAGCATCGCCGCTCCTCACATAGCATCACCTCTCCTCAGATAGCATCGCCGCTCCTCACATAGCATCACCTCTCCTCACATAGCATCGCCTCTCCTCACATAGCATCGCCTCTCCTCACATAGCATCGCCTCCCCTCACATAGCATCCCCACTCCTCACATAGCATCGCCCCTCCTCAGATAGCATCGCCCCTCCTCACATAGCATCGCCGCTCCTCACATAGCATCACCGCTCCTCACATAGCATCGCCGCTCCTCACATAGCATCCCCACTCCTCACATAGCATCCCCACTCCTCACATAGCATCGCCGCTCCTCACATAGCATCGCCACTCCTCACATAGCATCGCCACTCCTCACATAGCATCGCCGCTCCTCACATAGCATCACCTCTCCTCAGATAGCATCGCCGCTCCTCACATAGCATCACCTCTCCTCACATAGCATCGCCTCTCCTCACATAGCATCGCCTCTCCTCACATAGCATCGCCTCCCCTCACATAGCATCCCCACTCCTCACATAGCATCGCCCCTCCTCAGATAGCATCGCCCCTCCTCACATAGCATCGCCGCTCCTCACATAGCATCACCGCTCCTCACATAGCATCGCCGCTCCTCACATAGCATCCCCACTCCTCACATAGCATCCCCACTCCTCACATAGCATCGCCGCTCCTCACATAGCATCCCCACTCCTCACATAGCATCGCCGCTCCTCACATAGCATCACCTCTCCTCAGATAGCATCGCCCCTCCTCACATAGCATCACCTCTCCTCACATAGCATCGCCGCTCCTCACATAGCATCACCTCTCCTCAGATAGCATCGCCGCTCCTCACATAGCATCACCTCTCCTCACATAGCATCGCCGCTCCTCACATAGCATCGCCACTCCTCACATAGCATCACCTCTCCTCACATAGCATCCCCACTCCTCACATAGCATCGCCGCTCCTCACATAGCATCGCCTCTCCTCACATAGCATCTCCGCTCCTCATATAGCATCGCCCCTCCTCACATAGCATCGCCCCTCCTCAGATAGCATCGCCTCTCCTCACATAGCATCGCCGCTCCTCACATAGCATCGCCACTCCTCACATAGCATCACCTCTCCTCACATAGCATCCCCACTCCTCACATAGCATCGCCACTCCTCACATAGCATCACCTCTCCTCACATAGCATCGCCGCTCCTCACATAGCATCGCCGCTCCTCACATAGCATCGCCGCTCCTCACATAGCATCGCCACTCCTCACATAGCATCACCTCTCCTCACATAGCATCGCCCCTCCTCACATAGCATCGCCTCCCCTCACATAGCATCGCCCCTCCTCACATAGCATCGCCCCTCCTCACATAGCATCGCCTCTCCTCACATAGCATCCCCACTCCTCACATAGCATCCCCACTCCTCACATAGCATCCCCACTCCTCACATAGCATCGCCGCTCCTCACATAGCATCACCTCTCCTCAGATAGCATCGCCTCTCCTCACATAGCATCGCCCCTCCTCACATAGCATCGCCACTCCTCACATAGCATCGCCACTCCTCACACAGCATCGCCACTCCTCACATAGCATCGCCGCTCCTCACATAGCATCCCCACTCCTCACATAGCATCGCCACTCCTCACATAGCATCGCCGCTCCTCACATAACGTCGCCTCTCCTCACATAGCATCGCCTCTCCTCACATAGCATCCCCACTCCTCACATAGCATCGCCCCTCCTCACATAGCATCCCCACTCCTCACATAGCATCGCCCCTCCTCACATAGCATCCCCACTCCTCACATAGCATCGCCGCTCCTCACATAGCATCGCCTCTCCTCACATAGCATCGCCGCTCCTCACATAGCATCGCCGCTCCTCACATAGCATCACCTCTCCTCAGATAGCATCGCCACTCCTCACATAGCATCCCCACTCCTCACATAGCATCCCCACTCCTCACATAGCATCGCCGCTCCTCACATAGCATCACCTCTCCTCAGATAGCATCGCCGCTCCTCACATAGCATCGCCGCTCCTCACATAGCATCGCCGCTCCTCACATAGCATCACCCCTCCTCACATAGCATCACCCCTCCTCACATAGCATCACCCCTCCTCACATAGCATCGCCGCTCCTCACATAGCATCGCCGCTCCTCACATAGCATCGCCGCTCCTCACATAGCATCGCCGCTCCTCACATAGCATCGCCCCTCCTCACATAGCATCGCCGCTCCTCACATAGCATCGCCCCTCCTCACATAGCATCACCTCTCCTCACATAGCATCCCCACTCCTCACATAGCATCGCCCCTCCTCACATAGCATCACCTCTCCTCACATAGCATCCCCACTCCTCACATAGCATCGCCGCTCCTCACATAGCATCGCCGCTCCTCACATAGCATCGCCTCCCCTCACATAGCATCGCCTCTCCTCACATAGCATCGCCACTCCTCACATAGCATCCCCACTCCTCACATAGCATCGCCCCTCCTCACATAACGTCGCCACTCCTCACATAGCATCGCCACTCCTCACATAGCATCCCCACTCCTCACATAGCATCGCCCCTCCTCACATAGCATCGCCGCTCCTCACATAGCATCCCCACTCCTCACATAGCATCGCCGCTCCTCACATAGCATCGCCGCTCCTCACATAGCATCGCCCCTCCTCACATAGCATCGCCCCTCCTCACATAGCATCACCTCTCCTCAGATAGCATCGCCGCTCCTCACATAGCATCGCCCCTCCTCACATAGCATCGCCACTCCTCACATAGCATCGCCGCTCCTCACATAGCATCGCCGCTCCTCACATAGCATCCCCACTCCTCACATAGCATCGCCGCTCCTCACATAGCATCGCCACTCCTCACATAGCATCGCCACTCCTCACATAGCATCCCCACTCCTCACATAGCATCCCCACTCCTCACATAGCATCGCCGCTCCTCACATAGCATCGCCTCCCCTCACATAGCATCCCCACTCCTCACATAGCATCGCCGCTCCTCACATAGCATCGCCCCTCCTCACATAGCATCGCCGCTCCTCACATAGCATCGCCGCTCCTCACATAGCATCGCCGCTCCTCACATAGCATCGCCGCTCCTCACATAGCATCGCCGCTCCTCACATAGCATCGCCTCTCCTCACATAGCATCGCCGCTCCTCACATAGCATCGCCACTCCTCACATAGCATCGCCACTCCTCACATAGCATCCCCACTCCTCACATAGCATCGCCACTCCTCACATAGCATCGCCGCTCCTCACATAGCATCGCCACTCCTCACATAGCATCGCCACTCCTCACATAGCATCGCCGCTCCTCACATAGCATCGCCACTCCTCACATAGCATCGCCTCTCCTCACATAGCATCGCCGCTCCTCACATAGCATCGCCACTCCTCACATAGCATCGCCACTCCTCACATAGCATCGCCTCTCCTCACATAGCATCGCCGCTCCTCACATAGCATCGCCACTCCTCACATAGCATCGCCTCTCCTCACATAGCATCGCCGCTCCTCACATAGCATCACCTCTCCTCAGATAGCATCGCCACTCCTCACATAGCATCCCCACTCCTCACATAGCATCGCCCCTCCTCACATAGCATCGCCGCTCCTCACATAGCATCGCCCCTCCTCACATAGCATCACCTCTCCTCACATAGCATCCCCACTCCTCACATAGCATCACCTCTCCTCACATAGCATCCCCACTCCTCACATAGCATCGCCCCTCCTCACATAGCATCGCCGCTCCTCACATAGCATCCCCACTCCTCACATAGCATCGCCGCTCCTCACATAGCATCGCCGCTCCTCACATAGCATCGCCGCTCCTCACATAGCATCGCCGCTCCTCACATAGCATCGCCACTCCTCACATAGCATCGCCACTCCTCACATAGCATCGCCACTCCTCACATAGCATCGCCTCTCCTCACATAGCATCGCCACTCCTCACATAGCATCGCCTCTCCTCACATAGCATCGCCACTCCTCACATAGCATCGCCGCTCCTCACATAGCATCGCCTCTCCTCACATAGCATCGCCGCTCCTCACATAGCATCGCCCCTCCTCACATAGCATCGCCACTCCTCACATAGCATCGCCGCTCCTCACATAGCATCGCCTCCCCTCACATAGCATCGCCTCTCCTCACATAGCATCGCCTCTCCTCACATAGCATCGCCACTCCTCACATAGCATCGCCGCTCCTCACATAGCATCGCCTCCCTCACATAGCATCGCCCCTCCTCACATAGCATCGCCGCTCCTCACATAGCATCGCCCCTCCTCACATAGCATCGCCGCTCCTCACATAGCATCGCCGCTCCTCACATAGCATCGCCTCTCCTCACATAGCATCGCCCCTCCTCACATAGCATCACCTCTCCTCACATAGCATCGCCGCTCCTCACATAGCATCGCCACTCCTCACATAGCATCGCCACTCCTCACATAGCATCGCCACTCCTCACATAGCATCGCCGCTCCTCACATAGCATCGCCACTCCTCACATAGCATCGCCACTCCTCACATAGCATCCCCACTCCTCACATAGCATCGCCACTCCTCACATAGCATCGCCGCTCCTCACATAGCATCCCCACTCCTCACATAGCATCGCCGCTCCTCACATAGCATCGCCACTCCTCACATAGCATCGCCGCTCCTCACATAGCATCGCCACTCCTCACATAGCATCGCCGCTCCTCACATAGCATCGCCGCTCCTCACATAGCATCGCCGCTCCTCACATAGCATCGCCACTCCTCACATAGCATCGCCGCTCCTCACATAGCATCGCCGCTCCTCACATAGCATCGCCGCTCCTCACATAGCATCGCCGCTCCTCACATAGCATCGCCGCTCCTCACATAGCATCGCCACTCCTCACATAGCATCGCCACTCCTCACATAGCATCGCCGCTCCTCACATAGCATCGCCGCTCCTCACATAGCATCGCCGCTCCTCACATAGCATCCTCACATAGCATCGCCTCTCCTCACATAGCATCGCCGCTCCTCACATAGCATCCCCACTCCTCACATAGCATCGCCTCTCCTCACATAGCATCGCCGCTCCTCACATAGCATCGCCGCTCCTCACATAGCATCACCTCTCCTCACATAGCATCGCCACTCCTCACATAGCATCGCCCCTCCTCACATAGCATCGCCACTCCTCACATAGCATCGCCGCTCCTCACATAGCATCGCCGCTCCTCACATAGCATCGCCACTCCTCACATAGCATCGCCTCTCCTCACATAGCATCGCCGCTCCTCACATAGCATCGCCGCTCCTCACATAGCATCGCCTCCCCTCACATAGCATCGCCTCCCTCACATAGCATCCCCACTCCTCACATAGCATCGCCACTCCTCACATAGCATCGCCGCTCCTCACATAGCATCGCCGCTCCTCACATAGCATCGCCGCTCCTCACATAGCATCGCCGCTCCTCACATAGCATCGCCGCTCCTCACATAGCATCGCCACTCCTCACATAGCATCGCCACTCCTCACATAGCATCGCCGCTCCTCACATAGCATCGCCCCTCCTCACATAGTATCGCCGCTCCTCACATAGCATCGCCGCTCCTCACATAGCATCGCCTCTCCTCACATAGCATCCCCACTCCTCACATAGCATCGCCACTCCTCACATAGCATCGCCGCTCCTCACATAGCATCGCCGCTCCTCACATAGCATCGCCGCTCCTCACATAGCATCGCCCCTCCTCACATAGCATCGCCACTCCTCACATAGCATCGCCTCTCCTCACATAGCATCGCCTCTCCTCACATAGCATCGCCTCTCCTCACATAGCATCGCCTCTCCTCACATAGCATCCCCACTCCTCACATAGCATCCCCACTCCTCACATAGCATCCTCAGATAGCATCGCCGCTCCTCACATAGCATCGCCGCTCCTCACATAGCATCGCCTCTCCTCACATAGCATCGCCCCTCCTCACATAGCATCGCCACTCCTCACATAGCATCGCCTCTCCTCACATAGCATCGCCTCTCCTCACATAGCATCGCCTCTCCTCACATAGCATCCTCAGATAGCATCGCCGCTCCTCACATAGCATCGCCGCTCCTCACATAGCATCGCCTCTCCTCACATAGCATCGCCACTCCTCACATAGCATCGCCGCTCCTCACATAGCATCGCCTCTCCTCACATAGCATCGCCCCTCCTCACATAGCATCGCCACTCCTCACATAGCATCCCCACTCCTCACATAGCATCGCCCCTCCTCACATAGCATCGCCGCTCCTCACATAGCATCCCCACTCCTCACATAACATCGCCTCTCCTCACATAGCATCGCCTCTCCTCACATAGCATCGCCGCTCCTCACATAGCATCGCCTCTCCTCACATAGCATCGCCCCTCCTCACATAGCATCGCCGCTCCTCACATAGCATCCCCACTCCTCACATAGCATCCCCACTCCTCACATAGCATCCCCACTCCTCACATAGCATCGCCTCTCCTCACATAGCATCGCCGCTCCTCACATAGCATCGCCGCTCCTCACATAGCATCGCCGCTCCTCACATAGCATCGCCGCTCCTCACACAGCATCGCCGCTCCTCACATAGCATCGCCACTCCTCACATAGCATCGCCCCTCCTCACATAGCATCCCCACTCCTCACATAGCATCGCCGCTCCTCACATAGCATCGCCCCTCCTCACATAGCATCGCCACTCCTCACATAGCATCGCCGCTCCTCACATAGCATCGCCTCTCCTCACATAGCATCGCCCCTCCTCACATAGCATCCCCACTCCTCACATAGCATCGCCGCTCCTCACATAGCATCCCCACTCCTCACATAGCATCGCCTCTCCTCACATAGCATCGCCTCTCCTCACATAGCATCGCCGCTCCTCACATAGCATCGCCGCTCCTCACATAGCATCGCCTCTCCTCACATAGCATCGCCGCTCCTCACATAGCATCGCCGCTCCTCACATAGCATCGCCACTCCTCACATAGCATCGCCGCTCCTCACATAGCATCGCCGCTCCTCACATAGCATCGCCGCTCCTCACACAGCATCGCCGCTCCTCACATAGCATCGCCGCTCCTCACATAGCATCACCTCTCCTCACATAGCATCGCCACTCCTCACATAGCATCGCCACTCCTCACATAGCATCGCCTCTCCTCACATAGCATCGCCGCTCCTCACATAGCATCGCCGCTCCTCACATAGCATCGCCGCTCCTCACATAGCATCGCCACTCCTCACATAGCATCGCCGCTCCTCACATAGCATCGCCCCTCCTCACATAGCATCACCTCTCCTCACATAGCATCGCCACTCCTCACATAGCATCGCCTCTCCTCACATAGCATCACCCCTCCTCACATAGCATCGCCACTCCTCACATAGCATCGCCGCTCCTCACATAGCATCGCCCCTCCTCACATAGCATCACCTCTCCTCACATAGCATCGCCGCTCCTCACATAGCATCGCCGCTCCTCACATAGCATCACCTCTCCTCACATAGCATCGCCCCTCCTCACATAGCATCACCTCTCCTCACATAGCAGCGCCGCTCCTCACATAGCATCGCCGCTCCTCACATAGCATCGCCGCTCCTCACATAGCATCGCCGCTCCTCACATAGCATCGCCGCTCCTCACATAGCATCGCCTCTCCTCACATAGCATCGCCCCTCCTCACATAGCATCACCTCTCCTCACATAGCATCGCCACTCCTCACATAGCATCACCTCTCCTCACATAGCATCCCCACTCCTCACATAGCATCGCCGCTCCTCACATAGCATCACCTCTCCTCACATAGCATCGCCCCTCCTCACATAGCATCACCTCTCCTCACATAGCAGCGCCGCTCCTCACATAGCATCGCCGCTCCTCACATAGCATCGCCCCTCCTCACATAGCATCGCCACTCCTCACATAGCATCACCTCTCCTCACATAGCATCGCCGCTCCTCACATAGCATCGCCGCTCCTCACATAGCATCGCCGCTCCTCACATAGCATCGCCACTCCTCACATAGCATCGCCACTCCTCACATAGCATCGCCACTCCTCACATAACGTCGCCGCTCCTCACATAGCAGCGCCGCTCCTCACATAGCATCGCCGCTCCTCACATAGCATCGCCGCTCCTCACATAGCATCGCCTCTCCTCACATAGCATCGCCGCTCCTCACATAGCATCGCCGCTCCTCACATAGCATCGCCTCTCCTCACATAGCATCGCCTCTCCTCACATAGCATCGCCGCTCCTCACATAGCATCGCCCCTCCTCACATAGCATCGCCGCTCCTCACATAGCATCACCCCTCCTCACATAGCATCGCCGCTCCTCACATAGCATCCCCACTCCTCACATAGCATCACCCCTCCTCACATAGCATCACCGCTCCTCACATAGCATCACCCCTCCTCACATAGCATCGCTGCTCCTCACATAGCATCCCCACTCCTCACATAGCATCCCCACTCCTCACATAGCATCGCCGCTCCTCACATAGCATCGCCGCTCCTCACATAGCATCACCCCTCCTCACATAGCATCGCCGCTCCTCACATAGCATCACCCCTCCTCACATAGCATCACCGCTCCTCACATAGCATCACCTCTCCTCACATAGCATCGCCACTCCTCACATAGCATCCCCACTCCTCACATAGCATCCCCACTCCTCACATAGCATCCCCACTCCTCACATAGCATCGCCGCTCCTCACATAGCATCGCCGCTCCTCACATAGCATCACCCCTCCTCACATAGCATCGCCTCTCCTCACATAGCATCGCCGCTCCTCACATAGCATCGCCGCTCCTCACATAGCATCGCCTCTCCTCACATAGCATCGCCTCTCCTCACATAGCATCGCCGCTCCTCACATAGCATCGCCCCTCCTCACATAGCATCGCCGCTCCTCACATAGCATCGCCGCTCCTCACATAGCATCGCCTCCCCTCACATAGCATCGCCGCTCCTCACATAGCATCGCCGCTCCTCACATAGCATCGCCTCTCCTCACATAGCATCGCCACTCCTCACATAGCATCGCCACTCCTCACATAGCATCGCCGCTCCTCACATAGCATCGCCGCTCCTCACATAGCATCGCCGCTCCTCACATAGCATCGCCGCTCCTCACATAGCATCGCCTCTCCTCACATAGCATCGCCACTCCTCACATAGCATCGCCGCTCCTCACATAGCATCCTCACATAGCATCGCCGCTCCTCACATAGCATCGCCGCTCCTCACATAGCATCGCCGCTCCTCACATAGCATCGCCGCTCCTCACATAGCATCGCCTCTCCTCACATAGCATCGCCACTCCTCACATAGCATCGCCACTCCTCACATAGCATCGCCGCTCCTCACATAGCATCGCCGCTCCTCACATAGCATCGCCGCTCCTCACATAGCATCGCCGCTCCTCACATAGCATCGCCGCTCCTCACATAGCATCGCCTCTCCTCACATAGCATCGCCACTCCTCACATAGCATCGCCACTCCTCACATAGCATCGCCGCTCCTCACATAGCATCGCCGCTCCTCACATAGCATCGCCGCTCCTCACATAGCATCGCCGCTCCTCACATAGCATCGCCGCTCCTCACATAGCATCACCTCTCCTCACATAGCATCCCCACTCCTCACATAGCATCCCCACTCCTCACATAGCATCCCCACTCCTCACATAGCATCGCCCCTCCTCACATAGCATCGCCTCTCCTCACATAGCATCGCCGCTCCTCACATAGCATCGCCACTCCTCACATAGCATCCCCACTCCTCACATAACGTCGCCGCTCCTCACATAGCATCGCCTCTCCTCACATAGCATCGCCACTCCTCACATAGCATCGCCACTCCTCACATAGCATCGCCGCTCCTCACATAGCATCGCCACTCCTCACATAGCATCGCCGCTCCTCACATAGCATCCCCACTCCTCACATAGCATCGCCGCTCCTCACATAGCATCGCCACTCCTCACATAGCATCGCCGCTCCTCACATAGCATCGCCGCTCCTCACATAGCATCGCCGCTCCTCACACAGCATCGCCGCTCCTCACATAGCATCGCCACTCCTCACATAGCATCGCCGCTCCTCACATAGCATCCCCACTCCTCACATAGCATCGCCGCTCCTCACATAGCATCGCCGCTCCTCACATAGCATCGCCGCTCCTCACATAGCATCGCCGCTCCTCACATAGCATCGCCACTCCTCACATAGCATCGCCGCTCCTCACATAGCATCCCCACTCCTCACATAGCATCGCCACTCCTCACATAGCATCGCCGCTCCTCACATAGCATCGCCACTCCTCACATAGCATCGCCACTCCTCACATAGCATCGCCGCTCCTCACATAGCATCGCCACTCCTCACATAGCATCGCCGCTCCTCACATAGCATCCCCACTCCTCACATAGCATCGCCACTCCTCACATAGCATCCCCACTCCTCACATAGCATCGCCGCTCCTCACATAGCATCGCCACTCCTCACATAGCATCGCCGCTCCTCACATAGCATCCCCACTCCTCACATAGCATCGCCGCTCCTCACATAGCATCGCCACTCCTCACATAGCATCGCCACTCCTCACATAGCATCCCCACTCCTCACATAGCATCGCCACTCCTCACATAGCATCCCCACTCCTCACATAGCATCCCCACTCCTCACATAGCATCGCCACTCCTCACATAGCATCGCCGCTCCTCACATAGCATCGCCGCTCCTCACACATCATCGACAGTGGTTGGGAGCAATTTATCAAAGTCCCCTGGCTTGACAAGATGCCCCACATCGTTACAAAATACAGCACCAGATTCCTCCGAGAAATCTAATCCAACTGTAAGCTTTTTTTATTCTGCTTTGACAAATCTGGTGCCATTTTTCTGCTCCGGGTTTGCAACTGGGAAAAATAAATAAATAAACCACTAGGAACAACAAGATGGATATGACACTTTTGTGTCCATTTTGCTCCCAACCCGACTTGATGCATTGACCCCAGAGTCTTTTGCATCTTGAAGGAGACGCATACAACTCCTACAATGTAGAGGTTTTTTTTTCAAATAAACGACCGAGTTATTTTTCATGGTTGACGTTCAAGAGAGAACTTCAATGGTGCTGCTAGCAGAGAGTCCCGACTTACATTTCAAAGCAATAGGTTGCAGATCTTTATGGCAAACAGCAGGATAAGACGTTTTGCAATGAAAGATATTAAATTCAGTCAGCGAACCGTGACTTGTTTCCCATACCCTGATCAAAAACTAGAAAATATACACTTTCACTTAAGCTTTTTATTCAGTGGATTATCAAATCCATGTGTTAACATTGAAAATGCACATTACAGATACATTGTTTTTGTTATAACAGTGTTTGGCAATGTATCTTGTTAAGAACACATTGTATTCATAAAATACATTTTTATTTATGTCATTCAAAGAACCACATAGTATTATTAACGTTATTTATTTAGAAAGCAAGTCCTGGCTGGATTAAGAAATGTAATGAAAGCAATAAGATTTATTGTGTGTAGTTCAGAAATTGGTTGAATATCACGTGATTAAAAATTAAAATAGAACATAAAATACGTCAAAACGAGTTCTAAAAAAAAAATCACAGGGTTATGTATTCAGCTCCTGAAAAGGGAAACTACATATAATAGGCAAAGAAAAGAATTGCACCGAACCATTCAAAATGTAAAAATATGCATTTACGCATCATGTCCATTACAAAAAGCCATAGATGGAAAATACAGCTTGAAAAAAACATTATGAAGCCGTCATCGGATCATCTCTCTATCACGTGCATTTTTTGCAATATGATGCTTTAATGCACACAATTTGAATGCGGGGTGACTGCTAACATGTTGAAGGGGTTAAACTGTGATTAATAAACCGCCAAATGATTCACTTTTGATGACATCCAGGATTTCATGCACATCGAGTTCTCCTTTTAATAAACTACTTTTCTCGTGATCTTTCATGTATTTCCTCGTTCAAATAGAACCTCCTCTGAAACTTTATGGTCGGAATAATGTAATCTACCTATATTTAAACTTTATATTCAAAAGGATTTCAGAGTTGCACTTCAGGGACTTTCGTACAGTCACCGATGGAGTAGAATCTTGGTAGCATACAGTATATCTCTTGCTCTGTACAGAAGTGGCTAACTCAAGTCCCAAAGGGCCACCCCCAGGTCAGATATTAAGGATATCCCTGCTTCAGTACAGTTGGCGTCGACTGAGCCACTGATTGAGCCACCTGTGCTGAAAACAGGCATATCCTTAAAATCTGACCTGGTGGTTGCACTTGGGGACTGGATTTGGCCAACCCTGCTGTAGTATATGCAGCAGCAAGCCATGAGAAAGGAGTAATGTTATTAATATCATTGTCACCCAATTACAGTCAGATTATAACAAGATGGGGCCTAACATATCTGAACAAATCCTTCTGGTGCCATTCACTTTATCGTTTCCATTGTACACAGCGCTCTATCCATGCCCCCATACTTGCCATACAAGTACAACCCAATATATAGTTCTATCATACGGTCATTAAAGGACATGAAAACACATTGGGGGGCCTATTCTATAAGCCTTCATAACCCACTTATCTAGGCATTTTCGGCCAAAATGCCTACTGCGATTCTGTAAGCCTCGATAAGTGGGCAATAAAGGCATGAATCGCCGATTTTTAAGCCGTCAAAAAAAAATCGCCAAGTGAGTGGCGATAAGCCACTTATCGGCAGGTTCTGAAACTCGTGCAATTCTAGTAGCCGTGATCAGCTTATTGAGGCCTATAGCGGCTCTAGAGTGGTGAGTTTCTCCCAAAATCCTCATGCCAGGAAAAGTTGGCCTGAGGCTGTGGAGAAGCTGCTGAGAGGCAGCGAAACTGGACTTAGAAAAAAAAAATGCATTTTTCCTGCATCGGATTAATGTCCGGAGTCTCCGGCGCTGATACCCATTAATATCAGCACCGGAGACCCCCGGCATGAATAACATGCAATAAAAATGCATTTACAGGAAACTTCATTACCTTAGCGGCTAACCACTAAGGCAATGAAGGGGTTAACTACCAGTGCCATGTTTATTGTGGGTAGCGGTGGTGGGAAAAGGTGGTATTTGGTCCTTAGTGGGTGCTTAGGCCTTGCGGGGGGGTTGCAGTTGTGTTAACCCCTTCATTACCTTAGTGGTTAATAGCGCTAAGGTAATGAAGGGGCTAAGCCCTCCCGCTATCCACCCGGTAGGTATAAACACCTACCTAGGGCCAAATACCAACTTCACCCATCCTCGCTACCCACAATAAACATTCAAAAAAACAACAACACTACTACCCATCTCCTCTACCCTAACAAACCCCCACAATACATGCAGTGCATTAATGGGCAACATAACTATTATCCAGATATGGATAAAAGCTAATTTGCCCATTATAAAATCAAACATTAGCCAGCCAGCATAAATAAAGTAAATAAAAAATGTTCTACTTACCCCTGACATCATGAAGGGCGTCCTCATCAGCATTCTGCAGGTCCATGTCCTCCGTAGCCAGCAAGAGTACATAATAAAATACAATATACTGGCCCCTAACCCCTTAATGACCTTAGCAATTAATAACCGCTATAGTAATTAAGGGGTTAACCCCTCTCCCCGCTATCCACCCAGGAGTCCTAACCACCCACCCCGGAGCCACTATACCCACCCTGTAACCATTGTTTGGCACAGTGGTATATCATACGTATATAATATGAGCATGATAATCCACTATAGCAGTCAATGGCCAACCTAATAAAAATAATTAAGGCCAAAAATACACAATAATAAATGAAATACACAAGCACCAAAACACCCCAACAATAATGAACAAAAAAGTTTCAACTACACATCAATTACATTAATTTAATCAGTAAACCAGCAAAATAATCATTCTAAAACATAAGAATACAAATAAATAAACACCTATCGCACTAATCAATTAAATAAATAAAACCACTAGCAAACAAATCAATTACATAAATAAAAGCGCTAGCCACCCAATCAATTAAAGACATACATCCACTAGCCAACAAAACAAATAATTAATTTAAAACGATAACCAATCCTAAAATTTACTAAAAACAAGCCATCCAAATTCAAAACAATTTAATCCAAACAATAAACAGTAATCGAAAAAAATAACAATCAATTCAAAACAAGCATTTGCCAAAAAATGGGGTGCCGGTATCTTCTATACATTTTATTCCCACGGTCACTTGACGCGAGACATTTAAATGCATAGGAGATACCGGCACTCCATAATGGGGCCTGTATCTCGGGAAGCAGGGGGTCCCCGGACCTAAAATCAACACGGTTCTGCTCCGAAGACCACCTGCTCACGTACGTATTACAATTTATATGAAAATATTTTGATCGCTGGCAAGATATGCGCAGGGAGAGGCGGCTCTCTCTGTGCAGCTCTCTCTGCAGCTGAAAGAAATCGGCGGGTGAGCCCTTGTGATAGAGACGATCATCACGTCGTCGGCTACTCGCCCGTTTTGGGAATTTTGCTCACAGGTAATCGCGGCTTTCTGAATACCATGATAGTAACGTTTTTTATGAAGGCTTATAGAATAGGCCCCATTGAGTGATACTGATTATTACCCCTAAGAATTCAGAGTAGATGTAGCAATACCCTATTACTAAGAACATATTTTTTTAATTATTGATATTCATCCCATATAGACTAACAATACTCTCTGAACAACAACACATTGACAAAAAATAACAACAAGATGTCTATGTTACAATTTAATGCACAGAGAAATGTGTTTGGACACACTGCATTAGATTCTGCTCTGAACTGCATGTAACAAGCTTGTTACTCAAACTTTATTATATCTCATTATAATATTTATAACATTAAGCACTTCCTTAAAGCCGCAATCCACCCATTTTGGATTTCTTTTATTTTTCTTTTACAGATTCCCGGTATGCCATCCTCTGATGACATTCCGGCTTCCTGTTGGACCATGGCAGTACGGCTTGTATGACAGCCATTAAAAGGTACATTTTTTGTTTAGGAATCATGCAGTACGGCTCCAGGAAACTGGCGACGTGGTGATCAAAGGGAAGCGCAAACATGTGGAGATATAAAAAATAAAACTGATGGTGCAGTATTGTGACAAATAAATACGTATTCTTCTTTAAGTCTGCTGTTATTTATACTCACAAATGTGAGGATGATACTGTGTACGTAAAGGTATCTTTGGGTATATGTCTGCAGTGATGATAAGCTGGCTGGAACCTCGGTGTGGGAATATATTCCTTAAATGGTTAAACACAGAAAAGCCAACATAGCGCGATCTGTTTAAAAACTGTATTCAAGTGGTTAAAAATATAACATTACACTCACATGATGTATGCTATTTAAAAGCATTTAGATACGCAATGCATCTCGCCTCCGGTATCTTGGTGCAGTTTTTCCTTTCCTCTTCTCGGCGTGCGTCTCACTCCTGCGTTCCAGCAGGGCGGATGTGACGTCAGTGAGACGGCCTGAAGAAATCCTAAGGGAAGAAACGCGTAGAGTGAAGGTGATTCACAGCCAGCCCTCCAAACCGGAACTCCCGAAGTCTCACTGACGTCACATCCGCCCTGCTGGAACGCAGGAGTGAGACGCACGCCGAGAAGAGGAAAGGAAAAACTGCACCAAGATACCGGAGGCGAGATGCATTGCGTATCTAAATGCTTTTAAATAGCATACATCATGTGAGTGTAATGTTATATTTTTAACCACTTGAATACAGTTTTTCTATGTTGGCTTTTCTGTGTTTAACCATTTAAGGAATATATTCCCACACCGAGGTTCCAGCCAGCTTATCATCACTGCAGACATATACCCAAAGATACCTTTACGTACACAGTATCATCCTCACATTTGTGAGTATAAATAACAGCAGACTTAAAGAAGAATACGTATTTATTTGTCACAATACTGCACCATCAGTTTTATTTTTTATATCTCCACATGTTTGCGCTTCCCTTTGATCACCACGTCGCCATATTCACCTGGGATTGAGAGAGCAGTCCTGCACTGGGTCACAGCAGCATTCAAGGATTTGTTTGTATCACTTATATTTATTCAATTTATGGTTTATATGTTAATATTGGATTAACACGTGTTTAAAGCTTATAATAGAGCGCCACTTTTGATATATCACGTTTTGCACTCGGCTCCAGGAAACTGCCTGGTTTGATATATATATATATATATATATATATATATTATTTTTTTTACATTCAAGTAGTGGGATTGCTGCTGTAACACCTCTTATTGACACTCAAAATCACAATCTGACACATGGCACAAAATTGGAGCCGTGTCTTGATACAGTAACATCTAGAGATGGAAGATAAATATGACTCTTTTTTGCTCTATTATTGCATGATTACATAGACCCCCTAGGAAATTTGTGACTTGCTCCATACTGTCTAAATGCATGTTTATTTTCAGCAGCATCCTAAGTATTGCGTGTAACCGTAAGCAGGAATGAATGCATTGAGTATTTATTAATGTGATCTCTTATTTTCTCAATCCTTTGCCGACATTTTAATAGGAATATCACCTGAGGTCCTACACCTCGTATTTCAAGTGTTAAACCTCATATTTAGCAGAGCCGGTATCCTTGACATGGGTATTCCCTAACATGATACCGGAAAAACAGGTCTATCATGGAAAAGCTTCTCTGACTGCGGCAAATGCCTCTGTGAGAACCAGCATGCAGTGTGTAGTGTCACCATAACTAATACATCATTTAGCATTTATATCAGTACCGTGACTGGGATTCCCCGTAGGAATTTCCTGCAACATTTCTAGATCATGTCCGCGGACAAGAAGAGGTTTTGAGAGTGCTGCTTCTAACATCAAACCTCAGCTTAAATAAAAACTCTGCAAGGGTTGTCAGATCATGAATCTTCATCCCACTAAAGGGAGAGAGACTAATGTGTCTGGCAAACACTAACGTCAAATGTGAAATATTCAGTGGGTTTCGTGAGTTTTCTCAGCATTTGCAGTAGGAAAGTTGGCCCCTATTGATGTTTAAGCAATCACTGGTCACCTTGCTGTCACTGTCAGTCAGGTGAATATACTGAACCATGAGAACATCCTGAATCTGTCAACCCTTGTGAGTTAATAAAAAGTATCAGCGTGGGATCTTTTGATACAATTCCCATTAGGTTATTTTCGATCTGTGCTACATTTTTTTGAATGAATCACACGCAGCCAGCTCGGACCAGATGTATACAGGCTGTAGATTTCTGAAACAGTTGCATCTGAATGCAGAAATAAAAAGAACAGTTGGGGAAAACTGAAAGAAGTGTGGGTTGGCACCCAGTCAGTAGGAGTCCGTCATGGTATCAAAAGTGCAGGAACGGTTCCTTTTTCCACAAATAATCCGTATATGCAAATTTGCAGGGTAATGAAATATGCACTTCCAAGCTCAGTAATTGTTTTCTATTGTTTTGCTACTAAGCTGTCTCAGCTTCTTTCAATTAGGTTCTGTTTATTTAAAAAAAAAAAAAAATGTCTGAAGAAAGGATTAGTTTAGTATCTTACAGAGAAATAAAATATATTTAGAATTCTATTATGCTCTAAAGTATGTATTTTCACTTGCCAATTCTGCTGTGAAGTGTTGTGACATAAAAACAACGTCAATGTCATTGATTAGATCAGTTTGGAACGTTTTTGACTTCTCATACTCAATCATTCTATTTGGAAAAATCTATCATTTTGGACTGAATGTCAAGCGTTCGATCTAACTTCTAAAGAGATGGACAGAATTCACCAGTTTCAATCCCCATCTGGACTTGACATGTACCATGTATAATTCTGCAAAATACATTACACTGGATGTTAATATGAATGATTCCATAGTCCTCAACAGTGCTGTCTCCACTCTTACTGTATGTTATGTGCAGTCACCATGCAACAGGCTTCTGTATCTCTCCTGCAGGTGACTGGCCAACATCCCTGGTTTGGAATAAATGGTTGAAGCAGTATGGGTGTAAAATGCACTAATAAAACAAGTGCCTTTATTGTGCTGTAATCCCTCAAGAGTATTTCAAGCTTTTTTTTCACGTATGTGCAGCCTTGCAGTTGACAACAGGACTACAGAGTGCATGTTCTATATACAATCTATCATCTTGGAATGCCCTATTAATTCTTTGAGCAGTTGATAGTGGCAAGGTGTATCCCATGTAATGGTGGTCATTATATGGTAGCCTCACCCCAATACTAAGAAGTGGGTAACTCCCCAACAGACCAGTAGTAGAAAATACTAATAGAGAGCAATTGCCAGTCAATCAAATAATAATAATAGCATGTTCTTGTATAGCGCTGCTAGTTTTACGTAGCGCTTTACAGAGACATTATAAAGTCACAGGTCCCTGCCCCATGGAGCTTACAATCTATTTTGTGGTGCCTGAGGCACAGGGAGAGTAAAGTGACTTGCCCAATGTCACAAGGAGCCAACACAGGGAATTGAACCAGGTTTCCCTGCTTCAAACTCAGTGCCAGTCAGTGTCTTTACTCCCTGAGCCTTAAGATGCAAAGGGTGTCAGGCTCACCCACGCAGCCAATAACAACTGCAGTAGCATCGGGAGGCAAAGTCTTGGAGTTCTGTTGGAGACCCTGGGGCCAGTTTCCAAACACCGCCCAGCATTTCAAAAACGGAATTTGTCAGCACTTGGGGATCTCCATAGCTAAGAGTACAATGGTTTATCCCTGGGGACCCCACCATTCAGATAATATAAAACCAAAAGAGGCGGGGGGGGGGGAGTGTAAAGGGAGAGTGATCACCATTTAAATGCCTGCCACGTGAAGTTATTTAAGACCCTTTCTAAATGTTTTTCATACAGTATATGGCCTTTGAAGCAAAGTTGAAGAATGCAATAGAACAATCTTTGTAGTGGAATATTGTTGCAAAATATATTTTTTGTTTTCTGCCAATTTTATATTATGAGTTTTTTTTTCCCCCTGAAAGATCCTATTGTTTCCTCCAAAGTCCTAATGTCCCGCCAAAGCTGTGTCTATTTAAATACAGCTTGGTGATGCTATTGTAAACCCAGAGAAACTGATGGCAATCTTCCACCCTTCTATGAATGGGGTAATTGGACAGCTAGAGAGGATTTGGTGGCTTCAACACATTGCCTGTTTGGCTGAGCCAACCAATTATACTCCAGTTGCTATCAAAGTTGCAACTTTTTTTTTTCTCTCTCTCCTTGGGGTCATTAAGCTTGTCAAAACTAATTTGTCTCCGCAACCGCTGACCCTCATTGCCTCTGACAGAAGCACAAGTATCAAACTAAACAGGGCCCTGTCTTACAAGGAAGCAAGTGAGTGATCACAGCCTTCTGTGTGTTATGGCCGTATGGCATGAAGGAGCCCTCCGATCCCAGCAGAGGTGGGAACATTTCCAGTTAAACGTCTCTGCACAGTAAAGGCACGTAAGCCACAGTTTACTAAACAGAAACACAAAACTAAATTAGACCGGCTAAAATACATCAGTGTTACAAGCATACAGGGTACAGCTGTTAATTAGAAGAGAGACACACGTTGGGATTGATGGGTCTGAATCACTTTAGTTATGTTTCCCACCTTATCAAAAATTAACATGGAGGAGATGAGCATGATTAGGAGCAAGCTAGTTATCTAAATGTCATTAATTGCTAGGAGGAGGAACAGCTACTCAGCTGCTCATGCAGTCATGCTGATCTTATATTCTTCCCTTGGAAGCCTCATGAACATGAGAACTAAATGAATCTCTTAAAACTTGTAGTTAAAATATAAAACATTAGAAAAAAGAGACCAAATAAAGGGTACCCCCTTTAACACTATTTGCCCCTCAAGATCTTGCAACAACTAGAGGGCGGATGATGGCTGCCGGCAGGGGGGTGGAAAGGGAACAGCCGGGACTTCGGTCCCAGGCCTGGTCAATCAAGGTTCCCAACCCCCTGTCGGTGACCCTACATTGTATGACCTGCTCCTCTGCTCCGCTGGCATTTCATCCGAGATAATCCACATTGGCTATTGCAGTATTCCACTGACTGTGATATGCTTATTGACACTCCCTCAAATGTGAGTATAACCTTTGAAGAATTTCTATTTTTGATATTCAATTTAACACCAACAATTCTACTTTATGGTCTATTTTTTAGTTTCTCTTTAATGTAATTTTTGATGCCCTCCGCTCCCTTATCTCTTTGGATTCACCACCCCATTAAACCTGGGCCCCACCATCCACAGGCCGAAGGTAAGCCTACATGCTTCTGTGTATTATGATACCTGTCCCCAAGGCCCATTTACTCCTTATACCCCCCTCAGGCCCATTACCTATTTATACCCTCCACTCTGGGCCCATTACCTCCCTATACCCTCCTTCCAGGCCATTATCTCCCTATACCCCCCTTCCAGGCCATTACCTCCTTATATCCCCTCAGGCCTATTACCTCCTTATACTAACCCCAGACCTGTGACCTTCTTATACCACCCTGCTCCAGACCCATTGCCTACTTATAGCCCCCCTCCTACCAATTATCCCCATCACGTCCTTATACTGCCCTTTCACGCCCATTACCACCTCACACCCCTCCACCCTAGGCCCATTACTTCCTTTTACGCCCTCCTCCCACCCGGCACATTACCTTCTTAAACCCCCCTCAGACCCATTACCTCCTTATACCTACCCCACACACCCATTACCTCGTTATACCTACCTCATTATACCACCCACCTCAGAGCCATTACCTCCTTATACCTACCTCATTATACCACCCACCTCCAGAGCCATTACCTCCTTATAACCCCCCTTGAAGCCGTTTTCCTCATTATACCCTGCACCAGGCCCATTACCTCCTTACACCCCCTCCCCACCTCCCAGACAGGTCTATTATTGGCTCTCCCCCAGTACATACTTATACCCCCCAGGCCGATTGCCACCTTAAAACCGCACCAGCCATACCTCCATATACCTCTTACGACCTCCCCCTATGCCCATAGCTCCAGCCTCCCCTCCCCCGCCAATACCTACTCCAGCCTTCCCTCCCACTTCTGCACGAACCTCCTTATACCTCCGCCTGCATCCTTCCAATGCCACTTTAACAGCCAGACTGCTCTGGGGCAGATCCTTCTGGCTGTGAAAGTGTTTACAGAAGACATTCAAACTCTGACTAGTATTTTGCATAGTTTTATAAATATGCACCAAAAAACTAGAGTGCTGATGATGCCCTCAGTGTGAGGCGGTGAAACGTGGTTCAGCGATGTTACGTGAGAGACACAGGGTGAACTGTTCCTGAACCTGCATGTGACCATATGGATGATCTATACACCGCAATGGAGCGGCCTGAGTATAATTTTGCATGTTGTTGTTTGTTCCAATCATCAGCAATCTTTCTGTAAGACTGAAGCAAGAGTGTTTAAAGTACAAATTGCTGCTGAAATGGAGTGGATAATCTTGTGAACGATTGTGCTGCAAGTTACAACAAGCTGAGGCTTTGGGAAATAATTTAGCATCTGAAGAAACCATCCCTACTTGATTTATGATATTGGCATAAGAAGAGTTGTCTGGGAACAATAATAAGACCTGTGTCCGGTCAAGTTAAACACGTTTACTCGCAAGCCTTTACTGCAGTAATAAAGACTATTAAAGCTATATTAACATGAAAACAAACAGATAAAGCTGTGTTTTGATGTCTGGGGGTATGACACGCGTATCCGGGCAATTTAAGTCTTGGGGACATGATCAAGTGTATTCACACATTCCTTTTATCATCAATCTTGAACTAGATTCAAGGACAATTCATCCCTGAATATCTGATGGTGTGTGTATATTGTATTGACCACTATATGAATCCTTAAGGTCTGAAGAACTGTATATTGTATTAAGGTACATTAGTAATGACGGGAGTGATAGGAATTTCACATGTGGGGAAGGTTGTTCTCAGATCTGTCTAATAACGTTTATATATAATATTTTATTGGTAAATAGATATCCACCTGAAAGGATCATTTAATTGTTTTTAAATCAATAAATTATCATTTATATATATTTTTTTCACTCATTTCTTATTACTTGTCTGTGTTTAATTACATTTTTTTGGGGGGGGGGGTGTGAGTGGCAATACGGTTTCTCAACTTTTTTTGTTGCACTTGGTTTTACAAATAGTCTAATACAATTCTCTGTACATCTTAAAATATGTCTTTGTATGTTGTACAGTTAATTAATATTATATAATATATATATATTCCTAATTATATTATATATTATAAGTAAAAATCGTTTTAAATGTGTTTAAGAAAATAAACAAATATTGTTCTCCACGGTACTTGTGAATAGTCAGGTTATATTTTGGCAAGTGTAGAAATGGACTGTTGGAAAGTATGAGCTTGCCAAAGATCCAGAAAATTCGCTTACTGAGATGAGATGACTGTCAAGTGAAGGAACACACTGCCACATTGAGTATATGAAAATCAGCAACACTTTTTTTTTATTAGCACTGTTAATTGGGTTTTTTTTAATGCTAAAAGAATGTGTGGTGCATTATGAAAATAACATCTTTGAGAACTTAGTGAAAATGTTAAAACTGAACATAACCTTCAAAAGATTTCTCTGAGGCATAATGCTCAAAGACAACAGATCTTTGGTTATACTTCTGTTTATTTCAGTAACTGCACCTTAATGGACATCTTTTGAAAAGTAGTCAGCAGAAATCATATGTTTTAACGATCTACTAAAATAACAATTATAACACAGATTACACATTCTCAAATGTTGGCGGGTGCTGTTAAGGAATCGGGTATAATAGCATAATATAATGCTAAAATCCCGACACACTCTCGGGGGTGATGTATCAAGCCAAATATCCAGCAGAATTTACGCAAATTGCTTCATGTCTCTTTGCGTCAATGGATCAAGGTCTTTGCTCCCACTTTTCCGCCACTTGTGACAGAAACAGCAAGAACAGCTTGCGATTTCGGGGGAGAGGTAATAGGAGATGTTAGGGACTTACACGATATACAGAGAAAAATTAGAAGCATTGAACTCTGCGTCAATGCGCGCCAAGTTTTATCTTGTAGATGAGTCAGAAAAAAACAGACAAGTCTAATGTGGCATAAACTTGAGTCGGTAACAATCTGGATCACAGGTACAGTAGGAAACACTTTCCAACATTTGATGCAAACAAGCAGAACCTTGAGAAATGTGTCAAAACAAACTTATAGAAACGTGTTTACATTGATACATCTCTCCCTTAGTCTGTTTGTGGGTGACTTATTCCAGAAAAAAAACATAGTTTATTATATTCTGTAATATAACTAGGGCTCAGCCCATATGCGCTTTGCGCGCCAGCACTGCCCTCTTCAAAATAATGACGGGGTTTCTTTCCCCACCTTCTCTCTCTTCCACATTTTCTCTTTATCTTCCCCCCCTCTTCTCTCTCCTTCCCTTCTCTCTCTACCGCATCTGTTTAATTGACTACCTTGCGATGTCATCAATTCTTTCCGCCTCTCTCTCCTCCAGCATTCTTGCTTTCTCCTCACTTATCGTTGTCTGCTTTCTGTCTAAATTTTATAGCTATCTGACTCCCTACAGTATATCGTCACCAGGCTATATGCATTATGATGACATAGATGAGCTATAGTTCACGAAGGGGAGGACGAACTAAAAACATTTTGTCATACATATTATAACGTTCACCGATGGTATATTTTATTTATGAAAAAAGTGTACCATTTATCAAAAGCTACTGCACGGTAGCTCGTGCAGCTAATGCCCGTGTCTTTGAAAAGAAACCTGCAGCATGTCTAATCTGAAACTTTAAAAGTGGAGAGTTATCCACAAATGTAAAATCAGGTCACCTAAGAAGTAGGACTGAAAGCCTCGTTAGGTCACTTCAAAAAGGACAGAAAATGAGAAATGAAAAGGCTAACACTTAAGTAGTTGAAATTATGTCATTCCCACTCTTTTCCCTCCATTCAGCAAGAAGAACCCGCTAAAAAGTTGGCATGTCCCCTCAACTGACAAAGCTCAGAGCATTGGCAAACAGTGTGGATGTGAATCTTAAGTTGCTTTCTCTTGATATATGCAAATATCTGCCCCTTGTTAGAGTGTCTATTATCTACGAAAAAAAGGCAGATAGAAAAGCAGCAAATTATAAGAGCTACATGAAGACATAGTTATAATAGCTGTATTTTAAATACACTTAGGATATTAAATGTCCAGGGCATGGATTGCTGTACATTTCACGACTTATTTAATTTATTTATAAAATGTTTTACCAGGAAGTAATACATTGGGGGTGATTCGCTAAGCAGTGATAACTGCTTTAAAGTATGTTAAATGGCTTTTAAGACCGATACTGCCTGCTGCGTGATTCACTAAGTAGTGATAACAGTGCTTTATCGGCCTTAAAGGGCATTTTTTTTTCACCAAAAAAAACGTGGGGGAAAAAATCGCCCGATCAGGCAAAAAAACAGCACATTTGGAAGAGAGAGAGAAGGTGGGGAAAGAAACCCTGTCATTATTTTGAAGAGGGCAGTGTTGGCGCGCAAAGCACACATGGGCTGAGCCATAGTTATATCACAGAATATAATCATATAGACAGCGCGATTCACTTAGCAGTGATAAGTGAATCATACTTTAAAAGCACACCAGCTTTTTGCACCAGCTAAATGCTGGCGCAAAAGAAATGGAGCCATGAATAAAAACATTGTTTACGTTTTTTTCACCACACAATTAATACAACAGGCCGTCAGGTGTCCCCAGGTGATCCCAGCGGGAGTCCGGGGTCCTCGGGTGATCCCCGCGGGAGTCCAGGGCCCTCGGGTGATTTCAAAGCCAATACTTTGAAATAAATACACACCCCTCCCCCACCCCTGCCCCCTAATTCGTACATTAATGGTCAAAATTACTATTATCCAGATTTGGATAATAGTGCATTTGTCCATTACAAATAAAATATTACGCTGCAGAAATAAAATAAATAAAACTTGCACTCACCCCTGCCAGGCTGCCCCAATGATGGCCGTCCTCATCCTCATCACCGTCCATGTCCTCCGTTGCCACAAACAATACAGTACAATCTAATGTCCCCTAACCCCTTAATCACCTTAGCGGTTAGTAACCGCTATAGTAATTAAGGGGTTAACCCACTCTCTCCCACTACCCACCCAGGATGCCTAACCACCCTCTCCAGGCATCTACCCCCACCCTTCAACCATTTATTGGTACAGTGGGTACATCATGCTCATATAATATGCACTATAGCAAGAGATGGTGAAGGAATAAAAAAAAAAGGCTCAAATAAAACGATATTACATTGCAAAATGAACACATTACTAATGCCAAATCAAACAATTGAATGGCACAGTGGGCACATCATGCCCATATAATATGGGCATGACTTAACACTATGCCAGTCAATAGTCAACCTAAAAAAAACAATCACAAACAAGATCCAATGCATTCAAAACAATCTCAAAATAAAAACAAATAAATAAGTAAACAGAACAAAATTACCACCAATCAATTAATCAAATCCAAAATAAAGACCAGAATAAACAATTAAAACATCAAAACAAAACCCTGAATAAATAAAAAAAATATCCAAAATAAACGACATCATTCCAAATCAAAACTCCAAAAATAATCCAACATTAAAAAGCAAACATCAATCAAAAATAAACAATTTAAAACACCACCAAAAAGTCCAAAACACTACATCAATATGCAATATAAATAGCATACAAATTTAAAAACAAAGAACCAATATACATTTAAAATACATACAAGCAAGCATTTGCCAAAACAATTACATTAATGCAACTTCATTACCATAGCGGCTAGCATATGTACACTTATATTAAAATGTATATTTATTCTGCACGATCGCCTGTAAGAGCCGTGCATGGAGACGCAGCGTCTCCATGCAGCTCTTACAGGCTGCTTTTTTTTCAATCAGCTATTGCGCTTAGATTTTTAAACAAGATAGCAGGGGGGGAGGGGAAACAGCTTGCGCGATCGGGCATGTCTTTGCCCGCACCTACCCAAATGCGCTTTATTTCTTAGTGAATCCTGTGTTTGGCTTCACTTTGTAACGGCGAGTCAAAATTTCCCAATCGGGCGCAAAAGCTCACTGCTTAGTGAATCGCCCCCATTGTGAGTTACCTCTCATTTTCAAGTATGTCCTGGGCACAGAGTTACTATGATGACAATACATGATTACATTAAATTAACAGAGATTATACATTCAATTTACAGACATTTCATTGACAGTTAGAGACAATATATGGTATGGGCATATGTTACAGTTACAGACAGGATTAAAATGTATGACAGCTGAAGTCTTGAAATTATTTATACAGAAGGTGGTTTTGAGAGTCTCTGGTTGGTTGTTCCAGGTGTCAGGTGCACGGTAAGAGAAGGAGGAGCGTCCGGATTCCTTGTTGAACCTTGGGACCGTGAACAGTCTTTTGAAGTCAGATCTCAGATGATGAGTGCTGCATGTGGTAGGGCTGAGGAGCTTGTTCAGATAGACGGGTAGCTTGTCCAGAAAGTATTTAAAGGCCAGACAGGAAGACAGCAAGACTTGTACTTGAAGGATTCCTGCATCTTTACATTTTATAATGAACTGTGTACACACCATTGTAAACTGTTGCTTACATGTGTGGTATTATAAACTGTAAAAAAAAAAACATACACATAGAGTACATTTATTACATCTGCAAAATACCAAACATTGAAATCCTTAATAAATAAGCAAATGTGGATTTTTTTTTCTTCATTAACTGAAAGTCAGACAAAGCATGAGAGAAATAAGTGGTAAAAATAATTTTATTGAAAGTTAAGCTACTCTAGAAAAGCTGGAAACAAAAAGCAAAAGGAATGCAATGAAGTGAACATTTTCCACAAGCTATAGACAAAATAATTGCAGAAGTCCCGGCAGTAAAATTGCTTTGGAAAATGGTGTTGCTATTTGACATGAAATATAACAGGGCACAAGTGGAAATGACAACACAATCAACCAGCACACATCTGTTATTCCATTCTTTATTTCCAAACATGTTTAATTTGACAAGTTTTTTAAGGTGCATTTCCATGTATGTAACATAACTTTGCAAAGCTGTTAAATAAGTGGGACGTAGCTGAACTATAATAACTCCCGCTCAGTAATACAAGACTCTTGGCTGCGTGTACAGGGTTCTTCACTCTCTATCATCGTGTGGAGCTCCAAATGTCTCGTTAGTTGTGAAATGGAGGACAGTCATAAATTGCTTGTGTTACTAGGGATATCGTGGAGCTGTTGGTGCCACAGTGAAATAACTGCTGGCTGGACCATTTGGAAAAAAATGTAAGCAGAGACTAATACATCAAGAGACTGGTGAACTGGTGAAGTAGGTAAGACAGCTATTGGCTGGTTTGCTAGAAGGGCATGTGTGAAGTGTGACGATGCAGAGCTCAATTTCTTTATCTATAGACTTGCTAGTGACTGCAGTGTGAATTGGAGATTGGTTAGGTGGGAGGAGAGAGGGTGAAGAAAGCTTTCTCCAGACTTCGGGGTCTATGTATCAAGAAAGTGGCCTTCGCTAACAAAATATATATTTTTTTCTGTGTGAAACAAGACATTTTTATGTGTATTTTTTACTGTTTTAGAATTTGCCGCATGCTGCAGATGTATTCTGATCTAAAAAAGACTTACGCCGCCTTTTAGGTAACGAAGAAAACCAACACAGAAAAACGCTAAGAAAAGTTACGCCATCGGTACATTTCTTAATATATTGACCTGCGCCAATATGCAAAAATACCTCCGCCCTAACTCTTCCCACTTGCTCCATAAATTACTAATTTCATCACAGACATAGCTGAAAATGGCACAACTAAGATACAGTAACTACATAGTCTCTCTCTGGAGCAGGCATGTTTCAGCACGATTTGCTAATTTATTTATTTATAAAATATTTTACCAGGAAGTAATACATTGAGAGTTACCTCTCGTTTTCAAGGGCACAGAGTTAAGACAAATAATACATGTTTACAAATAGTTACATAATGAGCAGAGTATACATTATATACAAGACATTGCATGCACAGTTATAGATAATTTGTATTATGGGCGTATGAAACAGTTACAGACCACATTAAAATGTGTGACAGCCTTAGATTTGAAATGAAAGACTTTGCACTTATATATGTGCTTTGAAACATTGAACCCTTGGTTTGGAGGAGTCTATGCCACATCATAAAGCAGGGCATTATGTAACCCTCCAATAGAATGGTGATGTTGGTGTCATCACCCTTAATAGTGGGTAAGTGGTGCCACACTCCAGCGACACATGGCATAGCATGATGATAGATGATTTTCTTTTAAGGGATGTTAGTTTTTATACATACTGTATACGGTTCCACTGAGCAGGTACATCTTTTATAAGTAGGATGTGCTTCGGCTGGAACTCTGGCAGATAACTAGCAATAAGTGGTTTGCACTGCTGTGAGCAAAAAGCTGTAGCAATTTGTAGCCACTATTATGTCTTTGTGTCCTGTATGAAGGGCTTAGAGATGTGCAAGTTAAATATTTAATCGATCCCATTTATTGAATGTCAATTTTATTTACAAAGTTGGTCAAAAGTTATTGTTTGCTTTATGCAAGTTTAGTTTCTAAATACACTGAAACACGTTACTACTGAAGAGATGAACAGCTGACATGTAGGGTAACCAGTTCCTGTAAGGAGATTCAAATCATTCGGAACACATAGCGGGGTTCCCCAAGTTCCTATCCAAGAACTGAGATCCCATGCATTATAAGGAACCCCAACGCTCTCTAATAGTGTGTCTGAGATCAGATGCATTGTTAGGAACCCCAACCCTCTCTAATAAAACGTCTGAGATCAGCTGCATTTGCAGGAAACCTAACCCTCTTTAATAGCGCATGTGAAATCAGATGCATTGTAACGAACCCCAACCCTCTTTAATAGTGAGTCTGAGACCAGATGCATTGTAAGGAACCATAACCCTCTATAATAGTGTCTGCGATAAGATGCATTGTAAATGATTCTGTATTTGGTACAATTTTCAAATTACTTGAAAATTGCAGGGAACCCTTTATGGATGCCCAGAGAAGCCAATGGTTCCTTCGAACCCTGGTTGAAAAACACTGAGTTAGGCTTTGGATACTTACATTTGTATTAATTTTACTGTTACTGTAATTATGTAAAATGTTTTACCAGGAAGTAATACATTGAGAGTTTCCTCTCATTTTCAAGTCTGTCCTGGGCACAGAGTTAAGATGACAATACATGGTTACATTCAATTTACAGACCTTTCAGGACTGTGAGAGACAATATATGTTATGGGGTCCTGTCAGGACAAGATTAACATGTGAGACAACTGAAGTCTTCAAATTACTTATACTGGAAGTGCCTTTGAGAGTCTCTGACAGGTTGTTCCAGTCGTGAGGTGCCCGGTAAGAGAAAGCGGAGTGACCGGATTCCTGGTGTCCACCACATGATTTTAAAACAATATGTAAATGATGTTAAAAAAAAAATGTGGTCTCATACAAATGTCACATTGTTAATAAAATTGCCCCATTGAGTTCATTAAAGTATAGAAAACTAAATAATATGAAGTAAAGTATAGATAAAGGGATCAACAGTGCACGTGGGGGTCTATTTATCCATGTCTCCCAGCTGCTAAAGGAGGACAAAACATGTGCAAAAAATAGAGCAATATTAATCAAAGTAAAGGAATCCCATTGAAAGTTTTTCCCTTTGATAAATCCGGTGCAATTCTATTGCACGGACTCTGCCTTCGTTTTACAGCCGGGAGACTTTATTAAATAACCCCATGGAATGGTAGAAAAAGATTGAATGAGCAGACTACAGAAAAGGAATCTTTAAAATGAAATAGTGTGACAAATTAGGGGGGGGGGAACATGAACAAGTGTTCTCGTGATGAGAGGCAAAAGGAAGTCTTATGGGCCTATGAAGTATCTCACTTCTTATAATATTATATGGACACACAGAATTTTATAGATTCAACTGGCTTCCTATCGGAGAACCACTGTGTGAATCTGGGCTTCAATGCTTATGTCCATGTGGCCTTTCTAGGCATCACGATCCTCACTGTTTTTATTCTGTGCAGATTTATGGAGCTATGACTTCTGGGGGCGCAATACTGAGTTGTGTTCATAAATCATTTGCCTTGTGGAAAAGTAGAAACACCGGCAATTGAAACTGTGTCATGGCCAAGAAAGTAAGCCAAAGCCTGCATATGAAAAGCACTAATCTGCGGTACACACAGTAGCATGATAGGCATGCGATTATCTGATTGGCACTGTGCAAGCGCTTTATTTGGCGTATTTACATTTAGGCTTGTAATCAAAAGAGTCTGAAAGGGACTGTCTCATGTGTTGCACAGATTATTCTGCTTCAGTACATAAACCTCGTACATTGTAGATTTCTGAGATGTTTCGCAGTCTTCTAAAGAAATCAGTGCCATACTTAAGAAAATAGTTCAACCTTCAGTATGAAACTGTGTACATTTGGCAGCCAGGGAAATTACTTAATGCTCTTTTATTGGTCAGCATTTGTTTGCTATTCAACGTTATAGATCAGTTGCACTTTTACTGCACACTCGGCTACATTTTAACATTCCCTATTTAGCAACAGTGAGTTGGACTCTGTAAAGGCGAGTGGGAGATACCGCAAATAGTAACAACAATTCTCTGCTGACTATGAAGATGCTGAAGCATAACTTGCCACAGGATGTCAAATATAGCCTCAGCTGAATATCGCATTATCGTATCGGCAGAAAGAGAAATCAGGGATTAAATAAGAAGCAGCAACGAGTTACACTTAATCAATCACAACTGCAACCAAATGCATCACCCAACGCCAATTGTGTGCTTTATTTCAAGTCGCAGGGCAATTGGCTAAAAACTGCCATTTATTTAAATGGCAGTTTTTGACCAATCTCAGTGTTTTCGGCCTTCTGAAGCCATTGTTTGCTTGGGTAGATTTCAACTATCTTAAATATTCGCATGACAGCTTCACAGCATGTTGAATAAGTGCTTAAAATCTAGTATCTACAATCAATTATTTTGTTAATGTGACAGTATGGGCTGTATACCAAGGGATGCACACAGGCCTCTCCTGTTATATCCTGATCTAACATTGCATTACAAAACTGACACTTAAAGAGGCATCTTCAACATGCATCTCCGAGCATCAATTTATCAAGGAAGGTACTTTGTTCTAGTCTTGTATCTCGCCTCAATGAGTCAGCTGACTATTTGAGGAGTGTCAAAGGAGAACATATAGAGGACTTGCACAAAACATGTATACTGTGCCTGAGCTATCATGTTGCCACTTTGAAATTCCAAGCAATATAGACATCAATTGAATTTTTTTTTTTAAAACCCTCTTACTTCTCCATAGATTTCAGTTACAAACAATGTTATCAAATGATATACTGTAGCAGCGTACATACTTTGCATCATTGCTCAATCACACATGAAAACTTTACAATAAAATTACCCTTGTATAAACATCCCCATCTACTGTGAACTAATTGTCCCATAACTGACATCACAAGGTGTGATAGTTGGAAAGCAAAGACCTCCCAGGCACTGAACATGGCAGCATGGCATGGCAGTCGCTTGATTGTTGTATTGATATTTAGGGGCCAATTCTAGTAGCCTCGATAACCCACTTGTCGAGGCCCTTTCGGCCAAAATGCCTACTGCTATTCCGAAAGCCTTCATAAGTGGACGATAAAGGCATTAATCACCATTTTTTGCTGCCATCCAAAACACATCGCCGGGTGAGCGGCGATAAGCCACTAATCGGCAGGTTTTGAAACCCATGCAATTCTAGTAGGCGCGATTAGCTTATTGAGGCTAATCGCAGCTCTAGAATGGTTATGCCGATTTTCTCCCAAAATCCTCATGCAGGAAACGTTGGCATGAGAACCTGCTGAGAAGGCAGAGGACTTAGAAAAAAAAATGCTTTCTTCCTGCATCGGATTGATGCCGAGAGTCTCCGGAGCTGATACCCCTTAATATCAGCACCACAGACCCCCGGCATGAATCCCATGCAAAATAAAATGCATTTACAGGCAACTTCATTACCTTAGCGGCCGACCGCTAAAGCAATGAAGGGGTTAACTACCAGTGCCATGTTTATTGTGGGTAGCGGGGGTGGGTGAAAGTGGTATTTGGCCCTTGGTGGGGGTTCATGCCTTGCAGGGGGGTTGCGGGTGGAGTTAAACCCTTCATTACTTTTGCGGTTAATACCCTCCCGCTATCCACCAACTAGGTATAAACAGCCACCAAGGGCCAAATACCAACTTCACCCATCCTCACTTCCGACAATAAACATTCAAAAACACAGCAGATTAATACATTAGCAGTCAATGGGCAATGAAAAACATTAAAATAAATAAATACAATGAAAAAAACCTGAAAAAAGACATTTACATACATTCAATATTTATTTACCTTTAGAAGTCCCGCCTCCGAATACCGGTGTATCAGGAAGCTCTTGACCCACGCCGCCATCCACTGCAATCTGACTCCATCCTCCTTGAAGAATAGCATCAGGTACCAAAATCTTCTTTCTTTCATAGCCATGTGGTTTTAAGGATGTGACGTACCTCCCTTGGAAATGACGTCACATCCTTAAAAAAAAAAAAAGCCTGTCACATGATACAGCGTCCATTCGGATTGGAGCTGTACCATCTGACCCTAAAATATGACATCACAGGCCCTATATAAGGCCTGTACGTCTCATTTTAGCAGAATATCTTGACTTGGCAACATCCGTTTTGGATTTACCATGGGGTTTTGGATTGAAAGAAAGAAGATAGAAGATTAAAGAAAATAAGAAAATAATGACAGACGAAGAAAGAAGAAGGAGAAAGGAGATGAAAGAAAGAAAGAAGATTTTTGTACCTGATGCTGTTCTTCAAGGAGGATGGCGTTGGATTGCAGTGGATGACATCACGGGTCGAGAGCTTCCTGATACACCGGGATTCGGAGGGTGAAGACTTCTAAAGGTAAGATAAATATTGAATGTATGTAATTGGTTTTTTTTCAGGACTTTTTAATTATGTTTATTTATTTTTATGTTGTTCGTTGCCCATTGACTGATAAATACAGTGGCAGGCAATGCATTTTTTGGTAAATGCTTGTTTTGAATTGATTGGTATTTTTTCTATTTCTGTTTATTGTTTTGATTAAATTGTTTTGAATTTGGATGGCTGGTTTTTAGCACATTTTAGGGTTGTTTAGAGGTTTAAATGAATTAATTGTTTTGTTGGCTAGTGGTTTTATTTATTTAATTGATTTGTTGGCTAGTGCTTTTATTGATTGAATTACAGTAGTTGGATAGGTGTTTATTTAATTGTATTCTTATGTTTTGGAATAACATACTTTTAATTCTTCTTCTGTTTTGGTAATAGACAAATTTTATTGATGTGTACTATTAGGCTGTTTACTTCATTTATTGTTGGGGTGTTTAGGTGTTTGTGTATTTTTTTTATTATTGTTTATTTTTTGCCTTAATGATTTGTATTAGGTTGACCATTGAGTGCTATAGTGGTTTATCATGCCCATATTATATGGTGATAGTAGAAAATGTAGGGAGTGCATAAAAACTGGAGACATTCCATAATTTAGTGCAAAAGGGTTTCAAGAAACTTCTGAATGAGAAGAAACCCTTCAATAGCAATCTGAGCGATGCCGAACGAACAGCTCTTAAGCAATTGAAAGAAGAAAAGGATAATTATGATTAAGCAAGCAGATAAGGGTGCCGGTGTCATAGTAATGGACACCTGCTACTATCAAAAGGAAGCTTACAGGATATTAGACGATAGCAACACATATGAGAAATTAGAAAGAGATCTAACTAAAAATTTTATGGAAGAATTGTTTATTCCTATATCAGGAGGGAAATCACGTGGAGTCCTGTCTGAGAATGAATTTGGCTATCTTTGGAGGAAGAAACCTGTTTTACCAGTGTTTTATTTTCTCCCAAAGATACATAAGAATCTGCAAGAACCTCCAGGAAGGCCCATCATCTTGGGTACCGGTTCAATTACGGAAAACCTATCTGAATATATAGACATTTTTCATCACAAATACGTCACTGAGGTTAAATCCTATCTGAGGGACACAATGCAGTTATTAGATATTCTGAGTAAAGTAAAATGGGAGGAAGTTTACATATTAGTCACATCAGACATCACATCTCTTTCTACTTCCATAAGCCACGACCAGTGTTATGAAGATATCCGCAAAACGCTAACTAGTGACTCCAGTCTCTTGGATGAACAAGTCAGTTTTTTATTCGTCAGTATCTTTTTTCAAACAGCCTCCATTACAAGGTGTAATCTGAAGGCAATGGATATAAACATATAATTTATAAATAATGGCATATTTTGAAAGAGGACCAAATTCTTGTGAATAATATTGAAGACAGACCTAAGGTTATATTTAGAAAAGCTCCAAATTGTCAAAATAAACTAGCACCAAGTGCTTTTAGGGCTAACAACCCAAAAGAAAGGTGGCTTACTAAACCAGTTGTTTTTTACAAATGTATTACTTGTAAGACGTGTTCTTATGGCTCTACCGAGAAACTTAGTTTCAAATCTAATAAAACTGGGGACCTGTTAAAAATGCAACAGTTTGTTAACTGTAAGACAAACTATGTTGTTTACGTCTTTGAGTGCCCTTGTGGCCTCCAATACGTGGGCAAGACTATTAGACCCCTGAGGGTGCGTATATTAGATCACATCAGTAACATCAAAAAAAGATGCTTACACCTAGTGTGCTAAACATTTTTTAAAGGCACACAATGCAAAACTTATTAAAATACAGAGCTATTGAATGTATCGACCAGCACTGGAGAGGGGGGGGGGAGGGGCGGGGTATAGAGGTAAAAGAAAAATCTAAAGAGAAAGCTATTGGATTTTTAAATTGAAAACCCTTGGACCTGATGGTCTAAATATAGATATTGATATTGCTGCATTTCTTTGAACATTTTTAAGATTTTTACCCTTTGTTTTTATTATTTATTTTTAATACTCTATTACTTTTTTTTTAAATCCTTTTTAATCCCTCTCTATTATTCATTATTAAGATTTCTCTTAATATTATTAACTGGTCAGACCCCCTTTTTAGTGGTTGGATGTTATCTCACTCAGAAATAATATTATTAATACTTCTCACTATGTGCATAACTATTATTACTGTAATTGCCATTTATGTCTCCTTAGGATTCAGCTGTTAAGTATTTTATGTGTATTATATATATATATATCTTTTATGTGTACTATGTGTTTTTAGTAAACCCCCATTATTTATTATAACAGTGTTTATTATAAGATTTTTTAATAATTTTGTAACCATTATTGTTGATTCAATAAACTGTTTTATTAGTTTTATTAAATATTAAGATTAGTATGTACTGTTATGATGAATAGTACCTGTAATAGCTATAATGGTACATTTGTTAAAGACCTGTATGGACTATTGAATCAAGTCTGATTAATGCTGTATGCCGAACGCGACCCTGATTGGTTAGTGGACAGCATTTAAAGAAGTTCATTCAATGTCAGGGAATCACGGACCCCTGATGAAGCAAACCTGCGAAACGCGAATGCGTTGAGTCCAGACCCCTGACAGACTTGGAGAGGAGTTGACCGAGGACCGATGTCATTGAGTGCGGATGTCGATCACATGGGGGACAGAATGCGGAAGTGCGAGTTCCACTAGACACTGCAGGGAGCTGTAAGCGCACCGGCTCCCTTGTAGAAGCTTCACTTATGACAGTACACAAAGCTCCACCATCGGACACTACTCCACGGTCTATCGTACAATGCCCTTGCATGGGGCTACCATATGAGTTGCCATTGCCTATTCTTGTGTATTTACAATATACTGTTACTATCTACCCCATTTTTGTCTACTTCTTTTTTGGTCTGCGAGTTTATGCAACACTTGTGGGCTTTATATTCAAGCAAAAATCAGATTGAAACACCTATAAAAACAGACTACCTGTGGGACTTAATATATGTTTACATCTTTTCAAATATGAGTGTATACCCATTAGAAGCAGTGTCTATGGTCCCTATTTCCAGATAGTGCAATTGTATTTGTGTGTTAATTCACTTCATCTGCACTAATTGAGCAGTATTGAGCACTGTCACATGGTGTTGTATACACTAAGCATTTGCACACTTTAACTGGAGCGCCGGTTGAATATTTGTTTTCCATATTATATGGGTATGATATACCACTGTGCCAATCAATGGGTAGAGGGTGGGTATAGTGGTCCCGGGGTGGGTGGTTAGGCCTCCTGGGTGGGTAGCGGGGGAGGGTTGGTTAACCCCTTAATTACTTTAGCGGTTATTAACTGCTAAGGTGATTAAGGGGTTAGGGGCCTTAGATTGTATTTTTTCATGAACTCTTGCTGGCAACGGAGGACATGGACCTGGAGTATGCTGACGAGGATGCCCTTCATGATGGCAGGTGTAAGTAGATCGTTTTATTTACTTTATTTATGCTGGCTAGCTAATGTTTGATTTTAGAATGGGCAAATTAGCTATTATCCATATCTGGATAATTCTGGATAATAATAATTTTGCCCATTATTGTACTGTATGTGTTGGCGGGAAAGGGGGGGTTGTTGGAGGTAGAGAAGGTGGGTAGTAGGGTTGTTGTGTTTAATTTTTGTTTATTGGGGGTAGAGGGATTGGGTGAAGGGGGTAGCAGCCCCAAGGGTGGGTGTTTAGGCCTTCCAGGGGGTAGCGGGACTGGTTAACCCCTTGATTACCATGGTAGTAAAGGGGTTGGTTAACTCATCCCGCAACCATCCCGACAGGCCTAACCACCCACCCTGGTGCTACTACCTTTCATCCACCCACTCTGCCCCCAATAAACAGGCTATTGAGGTTGAACCCCTTTATTGCCTTAGTGGCTAGTCACTAAGGTAATTAATCTGTTTTAATAAAAAAAATAATACTAGTGTATGTGAGCAGGGGGTCTACGGAGCAGAACCGCATTGATTTCAGGTCCAGGGACCCCCTGCTTCCCGAGATACAGGCCCCGTTACGTGGTGCCGATATCTCCTACGCATTTAAATCTAGCGGTCATGTGACACGAGACATTTAAATGCATAGGCGATACCGGCACCCCGTAATGAGGCCTGAATCTCGGGAAGCAGGGGGTCCCCGGACATGAAATCAATGCGGTTCTGCTGCGGAGACCCCCTGCTCACGTACACTCATATTAACATTTGTATTAACAGCCTGCGATCGCTGGTGAGATATGCGCAGGGAGAGGCGGCTCTCTCTGTGCAGCTCTCTCTGCAGCTGGGCCAGATCGCTGCAGATCGCCGGCGAGCCCTTTAGAAAGAGGCAAACATCATGTCGCTGGCTCCTCGCCAGTTTTGGGCATTTTGCTATCGCAGGTATTCGAGGCTTTCTGAATACCGAGATAGCATCGCTAAAAAAACTGGCGGCGTAACTGGACCAGCAATTTTTTTATGAAGGCTTATAGAATAGGCCCCTTAGACTTTTCTTGATATATTAAAGAGGCAATCAAGCATCTTAAATTTAAAAAAAAATAGTTTTGATATATGCAGCATTTGATTACCTTTATTGAAAACGAATTACCTATGGTGCTGATCAATTGGTTCTCCCGTGATTGATCAGCAAAATCCTGTTTCCCAGGGTTCACTAAATGACTGCTTTTCAGTTTCAAATGAATCCTTCAGTCGGTGAAACTCAGCAGCTACAATGTATCTTATATTACTAAAGTAACATTATCTATTGTTACAGCTGAAACTGCTGGGAATATTGGCAACAAATTATCACAAACAGGAAAGTGTTACAATGATTTTGCACTGCCGGGGACGTGTGCTAAAACCTGCTATAGAAATCAAAGGATGCTCAGTATATTAAAGGTCATTAAAAATGGCATTGAGTTGAATTTTAAAATAAAAAAAAAAACGTTAGTAAGTATCTAATATTACATAACAGATTTATTTGAAAAAAAAAATACAAATGTAGGAAATTTGCTTGGATTGCTCCTTTAAACACACACAATTAATACCTTCAATGAAAACATTACAATTCAAGAGTGCAGCGGTGCTCTTCTAATTCATGTTAATGGTCCATATGGTGTTGTCTGGAATTGTACCACTTTGCAAATATGTCCCACAGTACCTGTACTGACCTTTACACCACATTCAGGCAAAGGTGGAAATAGAGAGTGGAGGAACACCCCATACTTGGCAACATACAGTACTAAAAGTTGTTCTTGGGCTTAAAAGAAAACATACCGTAAAGACAGGTGTGCATAAGTAGAATGTAATTATAGCACCTATACGTTGTACTTTTTGCTTTGTATATGCTAGCCTTTTTGCTTTACCCGTTTGGCTTAAAATAACAATTTGAATAAAAAAATTAAAATAATAATCTACTGTAGATGTTAATTGCTAGTGGCTCTTATAATTATATAATAGCATATAATAAATTACAGCCAGTCAGCAGATTACAGCCATTATGGTCCATGTTTTATCACCACAGCTGTGAATATGAATAAATATTGCCCTTGGATTTCTTAAAGGGTGGTACACTCCCCTGGTTGTGTCACCAATACAAACTCTTACATTAAAAATAGGCATCGCTAAACTCTCAGCATAACTATGCTGCATACCAATATTGCACCCCACTGAATACTGAAAGAATTCATAAGCATAATCTTATGTTAGCAGAGCATAAAAAAAAGGACCTTTCCCTTTTATACTTTCTACAAAGCCGTATACATAATGCTAAACATGTGGCGCAATACATAATTCAATATTCCATGGGGGGGGGGGGAACAAAAAGAATGAACTGAAACCAACGAAACGTCCTGATTGAAACACATTAACGTCCGTCTTGTGCTTCGTGTAGTGTTACTAAGCTCGGGGAAACCTGCAAATGTCATTGGGAAGTGTCATATCTTTAAAAAAAAAAAGAAGAAGGTTAACCGTTTCAAATAGTTTTTCCCCGAGGTAAAGACACAAGGAAACCTTTTGAAGAAGAAATTGATAAATATTGTCTTTGATAGGCACTTTGCCACTGTAGTAAGCCTGTGATTTCTTAGACACATCTGCTTCACATTTGCCCCTACTTTTACCTGGTTTCATACGCAGCATTTAGGGGCCCTTTCTAATGTAGCCTACAAATCAAAGGAGTATAAAGAATGGCAACAAAATGATTAATGGATTTACGACTGCTAAAGTGTACCTAGGGAATGGGATATTAATCACTAGTTATCAGGTATATGTTTCCTAGGAGAGCTATATGTGAATTTTCAAAGACATTCTATTCAAACTATGGATGTTATCAATACAACCTGTTTAGCCTAGAGGGGTCTACAAAGGATTACACAGCAATGTGTTTCTGACATCTCCAATAAGGTCGCCAGAACTAAAAAGGCTTTACATTCTTTTTTTCATGTATGAGATATAGGGGAAGATTCTCAAAGTGCTGATGCGGAATATCGAACCCAGATCCGGCGTTAACTCCCACTGACTTGAACGGCAGGTAATGCCGGATTGGGGTGCGCTACTCGGCGGCGTCCCCTAGTGAATCCTGCTGTTATTGTGTGCTTGTATTGTTAGGTAGTAACAGACACTCCTGCGGACAATAACAATTTTCATTTTGGGTTCTACAATAAAATATCATAGGTGCCTTATGTTCTTTGTAAGTCTTGGTGGAAATCACACAGCGCCAGATTCATACTGCCCGTTAACTCAGTACTCATAATGTGACGTTACCTAAAACAGCCTGTAACTTTCCTGACATCAACGTGTATCCACAAAGCTAATTACATGCAAAAACAAATCAATAACGTCACGTTAAGTTCGCCATCCAGACCCAGAAATATGGGTTTTGCTGAGATGAGTGAGAAAATACTGTTCAAATGCCATAATGTAGACTCCAAGAAAGGATATGACTACCAAATGGGACAGCATCCCCAATTCCACCATTTTACGGATGGACACCACTAAACCCAGCCATAGAGCAACAAGCAGTAGAACCATCATTCCCACCATTTCATGGGTGGTCACCATCCCACTTTTTTGTCCATCCCTGGCCCCAGATTGTGACGCCATCTCTTCAAAATCAAGTGGAATTAGAAAATATTGTTCTGCCGACACTGAATGAACCACCTCATAATTTCTGCTTCTATGCATGTATGCTTCGGGTAAATTCTATTTAAAAGCTTATTTTTGTCACATGTGGCCGCTTAACATAACGTTGGCTAATATCATCATACAAAATGGTTAACTGCTGCTCTGAAAAGCTAATTTTCACCAGTGTAAATGATCTTATTTGCACTAATGTGTTAAAAAGCTTACTTCTAGCCGATTACATAGCATTTAATAGACGGCTAAGTAAGTTCTTACAAGAATTCCAAAACTAGCAATTTCCACTAAATTCTCTGTAAATATGAAAACAAAAGATGCTCTATTCATTGCACTGTGACCTTGCGGATAAGCAGTGGCTAGAGCAAGCTGCATTCTTACTTTAAGAACCAGTCCCAGACTTCAAATAATGTGTTATAAGCATAGAGGGGAACCAATGATCATATATCAGTAATTTATTTGATTTAATTCACAATCCTACAGTAGGCTTCATGAATGCCACAAGTGTAAAAGTGATAATAAAAGTTCCACTGTGTATAAGTGCTCAGAAAACAAAACAGGGAAATATCAGGTGTTGTGCAATTATGTCTTTATATACGCAAACTTTAACACAGTGTATTCCCAGATATAGTGATCACCTGTGGAACGCCCTCTCATCCAGTATTCACAGTATAAACCTTATCTCATCACCTTTAAGTTAAACCTTAAACCACATCTTCTGAATGAAGCATTTCAATAGCACGGACTCATGGCTACTACTGCCCCACACGTAGAGTTGGGTGAACTTTGTCTGGTTCCTTTGGGTCACGGATTTCCGTGGCTCAATCTCAAAAAGGGTGATCTGCCTTTTTCGGGGGGGGGGGGAGGGGTGGTGTTTCTATCATTGACAATCCACATGGCGGATTAATAATACGTGGTTGAATAGCTGAAAATCCGCACTCCGATTTAATCCGTGGGAGGGTGATCTGTCTCTCTCCCTCTCTGTGGATTAATCCATGGATTTTTGGAATCCGTATGGGAATTTTCAACAATCCGACAATGAATTGTGGAATCCATGGATTGGATTCTTAACAATCCGTCGAGATTGTAACCAATGGCAATTTTGGATTTATCCGCACAGATTGAAACTGGAAAAATCCGTCAACTAATTTTACACGGATTTTTAAAGGAAAGCTCAAGAAATTCTAGGGAATTGATTTTGACAGTTCCACCCATCTATACCCACACCCAGAGTCGCAACCAGTTACCAGTTACCAACCATAGTGGCCACGCACTCCCACTTTGATTGTAAGCTCTCCTGGGATTTCCTTTGCTGCGTTCTGATTTTATGTTGTTGCACTTATTGTATTATAATTCAGTTTTGTAATGTCTTTTGTAAAGCACTGCTGGCACTATTGAAATAAATAATATACATAAATACATGTTAGGCACAGATATAGTGCTGTAGAGCTATGCTCTGCCAAGGATGAACACAGTTCTTTTTAGCTAAGGTGTTGTGACATCTACACATACAGTGGTGACCAACTTTATTCTAACTCGGCTAGCTCCGCGAATTTCAGATTATCCCGGTGAAGGCGGTTTTGTGTTGTTTTCTCCCGGAGTGTATTGCGTTATTTTCGCGGCTGTGATTTAAGCATTTTATTCCCGCTGGCTGCAATACTGCAATGCCGTGTAAAAACGCATGGGGGCGTTTGCGAGCTGTTTTCTTTGAAGCCGAGAAATTCATGAATTGTAATGCAGTATATACTGTATATATATACAGTATATACTGTATAACAACAACACCTATAACCCCTAACATACACATACAGTACTGAATATGCACATCAATGATACTATAGGCCGTCCCCTGGCGAGATGTGTTTGCAGCAGAGAGAGATCCGCTGCTCTCTCTGCGCAAACATCGGCACATTAAAAATTATTTAAAATACATTTTTATTCATAGTGTAGATGTGCAGGGGGTCTCCGTAGCTGAACCGCGTTGGTTTCAGGTCTGGGGACCCCCTGCTTCCCGAGATACAGGCCCCTTTATGAGGTGCCGGTATCCCTCTGCATTTAAAGGTCCCGATCACGTGACCGCGGCATGTAAACAAAGCAGAGGGATACCGGCACCCCCTAAAGGGGCCTGTATCTCGGGAAGCAGGGGGTCCCCGGACCTAAAACCACAGCGGTTCAGCTCCGGAGACCCTCTGCACATCTACAGTATGAATAAAACACATATATAAATAAACACTCGTTCCTTACCTTTGCGGCTATGTGCTATGGTAACGAAGCAGCATGACTGTATTTTTAATAATATTGTACAGTGAGCAGGGGGTTCCCTGAGCCACAAATCAAAGCTCAGGGGACCCCCTGCTCCTGCACAATATTATTAAAAATACAGAAATGCTGCTTCATTACCATAGCTGATAGCCGCTAAGGCAATGAAGGGGTTAACCCACCGTGTCCGCTTTATTGTGGGTAGCGGGGTGGGTGAAGGGGGTATTTGGCCCTTGGTGTGAGTTTAGGACTTGCGGGGGGGTTGCGGGTGCACTTAACCCCTTCACGGCCGTAGCCGTTAATACTGCTACGGTCATGAAGGGGTTAACCCCTCCCGCTACCCCCCCCCCGCAAGCCCTAAACAACCATCGTTGGGGCTAATACCCCTTCACCCACCCCCGCTACCCACAATAAAAAAAATTCACACACAGCAGCCGCCCAAAAAAAATTAAATAAATCTAAATAAATAAATAAATACATGAATATAAATAAATAAATGTAAAATACATTTTTATTCATAGTGTAGATGTTCAGGGGGTCTCCGGAGCTGAACCGCGTTGGTTTCAGGTCCGGGGACCCCCTGCTCCCCGAGATACAGGCCCCTTTATGAGGTGCCGGTATCCCTCTGCATTTAAAGGTCCCGATCACGTGACCGCGGCATGTAAACAAAGCAGAGGGATACCGGCACCCACTAAAGGGGCCTGTATCTCGGGAAGCAGGGGGTCCCCAGACCTAAAACCAAAGCGGTTCAGCTCCGGAGACCCCCTGCACATCTACACTAGGAATAAAAATGTATTTTAAATTTATTTATTTATATTCATGTATTTATTTATTTAGATTTATTTATTAATTGTGCTGCTGCTGTGTGTGAATTTTTTTTATTGTGGGTAGCGGGGGTGGGTGAAGGGGGTATTAGCCCCAACGGTGGTTGTTTAGGGCTTGCGGGTGCACTTAACCCCTTCACGACCGTAGCGGTATTAACTGCTACGGTCGTGAAGGGGTTAAGTGCACCCGCAACCCCCCCGCAAGACCTAAACTCACATCAAGGCCAAATACCCCCTTCACCCATCCCCGCTACCCACAATAAAAAAAATTCACGCACAGCAGCCCCACAATTAATAAATAAATCTAAATAAATAAATACATGCATATAAATATATATAAACCAACAATCCTTATACATATATATATATATATATATATATATATATATATATATATATATATATATATATATATATATATATATATATATATATACAGTATACACACACACATGATGAGCCAATATACAAATAAATGTAGAAGAGTTATCAAAATCATACTGTACTACAAATAACACTTCTCCATACAGACACACTACATTACAATGAATTTCCTTTAATAATCCTAACTGATCTTACAATCTAAATCATCAAATGCCAATCAAAAACCTCACATTCCAATCAATACATTGCATTTACATTGTATTTATGATGAGTAGTGAGTAGGTTTTCAATTTTAGACCAGGCGGAGCAAAGAACGGAACTGTTGGACTAAGTTCCAAATCAGTAGGAAATATTGAGGTTGGAGCCCCAAAAATAACTAGTGCTACAGAGCATATACCCTTAGGTTCAAAGAAAATATATTGTTGAATTCACTGCAAACCGGAACACATAATATCCTTTGTGCATGCTTGGAGCTTAGGCATTAACCCCTAGATGAACCACGGTTAAGCAGGGGTAAAGAGAGTTGTATGGGGGATATCCTAGGACCCCCCCCAGACCTCTAATATACACCCAGAACACAATATACCGATGGTAATGGGGCAGCTCACTTTAAAGCATGATTGTACTCACATATCTCCTTGTGTGTGACCGGGTCAGTGTGCTCCGGCTGAATGGAAACAGAACGAAATCACCTTATACCAGGAGGGAAGATGAGTCAGCGGGCACTACGGTGCAGGAAAAAATCAAAAAGGCTGGACTGTGCTACAAAAAAAAAAAAAAAAAAAAAAAAATCCTTTATTCAGACATGGTTAAAAATTGAGAGGAGGGAAGAGAACCCCTGCGCCTCTAACGCGTTTCACCCGCAATCGAGCTTTTTCAAATCACAAGAGTGCGGATAGTGCCTAGGCACCTGTCCATCATTCATTTTATCATATTCAATGTATGTTTATTAATTGTAATCCATGGTTTTTTAACCTTGTTATTTTAATAATAAATTGCTCCTTCTTTGTATCATCCTGTTATCCCTTGGGTAATACACTATTGCAGGTCCCCTGCATGTTTTGTCTTTTTCTTTTCTCCTTTTCCTGAGGTCAAAGCTCATCAGAAAAAATTACAAATCCACTCATCTCAACCTCACCTCAGCGCCAGAAAAGATCATTTCCAGCACTTTATTATTTATTTGAATATGATAGTTAATGTTTTTAATAATGGGCAATTAATCTATTATCCATATCTGGATAATAGTTATTTTGCACATTATTGTACTGTAGGTGTTGTGGGGGGGGTGTATGTATTGAATCTATAGGCCAGGTTTATTTTTTTTACATTCAGGGTTTGTTCCGTGGTTCCGCGTGAGACCTCTGGAGACCACCTGTCTCGGGTATCTCACGGGTATCAGGCTGATGGTTCCACGGGTGACACATGTGGGGATGAAGCGGTGGCCTCACATCTGTGGGGGCACCGCGGACCCGTAGTCTGCGGGGATGAAGCTGTGTGGTCCCACTTCTGTGGGGGCACCGCGGACCCGTAGTGAGCACCCGTGAGTTCCCCAGACCCCCGTGGGAACCACCCGAGGCCCCACAGACACCTGTGGGTCTGACCCGGGGCTCCCAGACATCCGTGGGCCTACAGTGGGGACCCAATTGTGGCCCACGGTGACCCAAGGAGAACACCTGGGGGCCATGGTGCTGGCGGGACCCACCAGCAGGCCTCCAGAACCTGTTTGAAAAGGGCTGCTGGTACCCTATAGGTCTGTCAGGTGCCCCGCCAGCCCACCGGGGACTCGCGTGGGGCTGCGTTATGAACCCTGTTTGTAAAAGGATAAACCTTGTATTTATGGGGGGGCACAGGGGGTCTGTAATGTATTTAATAAATATAATGATGTTTATTGTGGGTCACTGTATTGTTTTTATTGTGGGTACTGGGGGTGGGGGGGGGTTCCCCAACGGTATGTGGGTAGGCCTCCCTTGTGGGTATTGGGTGAGGGTGGTTAGGCCTCACGTGGTGAGGCGTTAGTGTGGGAGGGTATGTAGGCGTCCCGAGTGGTGGGTGAGGGTGGGTTAACCCCTTAATGACTATAGCGGTTAATAACCGCTATGGTGATTAAGGGGTTAGGGGACATTACTTTGGATGTTTTAATTTTTGTGTCTGTTTTGCAGAAGCGGAGAGGCCATGGCCAGGATGGGGGGGGGGTAACGGTATGTGAGTAGTGGGTGAGGGTGGTTAGACCTCACAGTATGCACATCGGGCCCCCCCCTCCCCACATTTACATAAACTGCACTCACAGCAACACAGGCAGGGAGATTTAACAGACACATTAGGGGGATGGGGCTTTACACAGATCACAGTCAAGGAGGTGGGGTTATAACCCACTCCCCCTCCCCACATTTACATAAACTGCACTCACAGCAACACAGGCAGGGAGAATAAACAGACACATTAGGGGGAGGGAGCTTTACACAGATTACACTCAAGGCAGGGAGATTTAACAGAAACATTAGGGGGGAGGGGGCTTTACACAGATTACACTCAAGGCAGGGAGATTTAACAGAAACATTAGGGGGAGGGGGCCTTACACAGATTACACTCAAGGCAGGGAGATACAGGGGATGTACTGTACTGTATGTTGTTTATTGCAATGCTTCAATGTGTGTACAGTATAATGTTTTTTACAATTAGATAGATGTAATCCTTGGTATAGATTTATTTATTAATTGTGGGGCTGCTGTGCGTGAATTTTTTTTATTGTGGGTAGCGGGGGTGGGTGAAGGGGGTATTTGGCCCTTGGTGTGAGTTTAGGACTTGCGGGGGGGGTTGCGGGTGCACTTAACCCCTTCACGACCATAGCAGTTAATACCGCTACGGTCGTGAAGGGGTTAAGTGCACCCGCTACCCCCCCGCAAGCCCTAAACAACCACCGTTGGGGCTAATAACCCCTTCACCCACCCCCGCTACCCACAATAAAAAAAATTCACACACAGCAGCAGCACAATTAATAAATAAATCTAAATAAATAAATAAATAAATACATGAATATAAATAAATAAATTTAAAATACATTTTTATTCATAGTGTAGATGTGCAGGGGGTCTCCGGAGCTGAACTGCTTTGATTTGTGGCTGAGGGAACCCCCTTCTCACTGTACAATATTATTAAAAATACAGTCATGCTGCTTCGTTACCATAGCACATAGCCGCAAAGGTAAGGAACGAGTGTTTATTTATATATGTGTTTTATTCATACTGTAGATGTGCAGAGGGTCTCCGGAGCTGAATAGCTGTGGTTTTAGGTCCGGGGACACCCTGCTTCCCGAGATACAGGCCCCTTTAGGGGGTGCCGGTATCCCTCTGCTTTGTTTACATGCCGCGGTCACGTGATCGGGACCTTTAAATGCAGAGGGATACCGGCACCTCATAAAGGGGCCTGTATCTCAGGAAGCAGGGGGTCCCCAGACCTGAAACCAACGCGGTTCAGCTACGGAGACCCCCTGCACATCTCACACTATGAATAAAAATATATTTTAAATAATTTTTAATGTGCCGATGTTTGCGCAGAGAGAGCAGCGGATCTCTCTCTGCTGCAAACACATCTCGCCAGGGGACGGCCTATAGTATCATTGATGCGCATATACAGTACTGTATGTGTACAGTACTGTATGTTAGGGGCTATAGGGGTTGTTGTTATACAGTATATATATACTGTATATATATACTGCATTAGAATTCATGAATTTATGCCATCTGGCGGACACGCGAAGCATTGCAGCCAAGTAAATCCTGAACCATTATCAATTAACACATCAACCGCGCGTCAGCCGGGCTTGACCCCTGGCTGGGAACGCGGCATGCTCCGGGTGAACAGTGTCGCATTCCAAGAACAAGCCAGGGACAAACCGGTGATTTGTTAGAATAAAATGTGCCGCAACAGTATCTCAGGCTAACCGCAAGAGTTTCCTCCCATGGGCAATCAAATTATGTTGTGATTTTAGTGCGTCATTCCTAAGAAATTCTGAATGTCATTCAAATGTATAGAAAAAGGGTGCATTTCTCAACACTGGCAACATTGTAATTGTAAATTAAATTGTATACTGTATGTAAAATGTTGTTGTATTTTATTTTAGTTTCTAACAAGGGTTTTCAAGCTATTAATAGACAGATGGGATGCCCCACAAATGAATCAAGCAGGGGTTCTTTGTGGGTAAAAGGGTTGAGGAACACTGCGCTTAACTTATCATTAACATTATGACTCATAATGTGTTTAAACAATAAGTGGCACTGGATATATAAATGGGCTAATTTATCAATGTGGTCTTTACCATCTTAAGAGTTTGGAGTAATTTATTAGCCATGTTCATGGGCCTTCAAGCAGAGATCTAAGTGTGATTGTCCAAGGCTTTAAAAAATCACCGCTACTTTTTAATTACAGACCTGGGGTACCACTACTTTTTTTATTTAAGAATTTACAGTTCCACTTGCTTTATTAAAAAGGCTGTCTCCCTTTCTGATTTTACACTATGAATATTGTTGACATGAAGCACAGTGCAAAAACTTTTTTTCTGGCACTTCATCTACTGGATCCAGGTTGTTCCTATTCAGGTAAGGAGGTGTCTTCCATGTCATAATGATCATAAGACCAGTTTATGCCAATCTAAGCTTGATAGAGGTATATTGTAATGCTAGGAAATGGAAGTGCAACCAGAGCTCTTCAACTTGTGGCCCGTGGGCCTAATCCAGCGCAGGGGACCACGGCGTGACCTTTCGACTGTCTGTCTCTACTAATATGTTGCAGTTGCACAGGCAGCTAAGTGGAATTTTCACACAGAAACTCACGTTTAAGATAAATTATTGTAAATATATATGGTACAGGTATTATACATGCTTACAATATGCACAGTGGCAAGAAAAGGTTCGTGAACCCCAATGATAATTGCGGAAATTCCATAGTTTTTCCATGATAACCTTATTGAATCAAAACCAGTCATTTCTTTAATATACAATAAGGTTTATATGAACTAATTCAATGTCTTTTGGAAACAAAATGATGTATGAATTAGACAAATAATGAGTAATTAAGAGTCAGGGTATGGGCAAAAGTAAGTGAAATCCTGGTTTTATCAGCCAAAATAAAGGGGTTAATTAGAATCAGGTAGATTTTCTGGGATGAGTTTGAGAAGCCCCACCCTAGATAAAGATCAGAAACTTCGTGAGTTTGGTCTTCACTATACAGGTGTGTGGAAACATGTCATGCCACGATCAAAAGAAATCTCTTGAGGACATCAGAAAAGCAGTTATTGATGCTCATCAGTCTCGAAACCATTCCTAAGGATTTGGGACTCCACCAATCGACTGTCAGACTGATAAGTCTAAAAATTGAGAAAGTTTAAGACCACAGTCACTCTACCCAGGAGTCGTCGTCCTACCAAAATCTCTCCAAGAACAAACCGGCAAATCATCTAGGAAGCCACAAAGAACCCCAGAGTAACATCCAAAGATCTGCACGCCACTCTCATCTTGGCTAATATGAGTGTTCATGACTCAACTATCAGATAAAATAGTGAGCAAGAATGGTGTTCATGGAAGGATAGCCAGGAGGAAACCACTGCTCGCTAAAAAAAACATTGCTGCGCGTCTGATGTTCTCCAAAGAGCACATAGATGATCCACCAGAATTCTGGAACAATGTTCTCTGGACAGACGAGTCAAAGGTAGAACTTTTTGGCCTCAATAAGAAACGTTATGTTTGGCGAAAATCAAACACTACATCAAACACTCAAAAAAGAACCTCATCCCAACTATCAAGTATGGTTGTGGGAGTGTGAAGGTTTGGAGCTGCTTTGCTGAGTCAGGACTAGAGATGCATGAATTTTGGCGGCAGATTTGGATACACAGTGGATCGTCCCGTTCCTTTGGTTTGTGGATTTCAGCAGATCAATCTCAAAAAGGGCGATTCGTGTTTTGCGGATGTTTTATTATTATTGTAAATACACTCGGCGGATTCCGCTATCTGTTGACTGATTTGTAAGACTACGCCAATGAGTTGCTGAATCCATGAACGGGTTTCTACAAATCCGTCAACTGATTGTATTCAATGGCGGTTTTTGATGAATGGGCGTGGATTAAAACCGACCAAATGGTTTGCGGATTTCAAACTGCAAAATGAATTTTAGGGGAAAAATGTGAGAGAAAAAAACGAGAAATGGATTTAGGCGGATTCGCCCATCTCTACTAAGGACCCGGGTGACTAGCCATCATTGACACAACCATGAATTCTGCACTGTATCAGAAGATTCTAGAGGAGAATGTCAGGCCATCCGTTCATGAACTGAAGCTGAACCAAAAGGTGGTCATGCAGCAAGATAAATATCCTAAACATGCAAGCAGATCTACAAAAGAATGGCTGCAGGAGAAGAAATTCTGCATTTTAGAATGGCCTACTCAAAGTCCAGACCTAAACCCCATCGAAATATTGTTGCAGGACCTGAAGTGAGCTATCCATGCAAAGAAGTCCACAAATGTCACTGAGTTGAAGCAGTTCTATAAGGAGGATTGGGTCAAAATGTGTCAAAACCGATGTGAGAGACTGATCAACAGTTACAGGAAACGCTTAGTTGAAGTCATTGATGCTCAAGGGGGTGCCACGAGGTACTGAATGTAAAGGTTCACATACTTTTTCACACATGGTTATTGAATGTAGGATATTGCTTGAACTGCAACTTTAAGTGATATGTGAAGATCATGTAAGCCATTGCTTGATATGATGAAAATAGCATAGAGTAATTCTGGGAGAGAAATGGCCTATTTGTCCAAGCAAAAAGGGTGTCACACTACTACAGACATACACTCAGTAAGAACTAAGAAATTGTGTAGAATAATCTAAGGCATGAGTAGGAAGGTGGGAAATTACCTCCCCCTGCAACAAAATAAGACTATAGCGAGTGTAACGTCCATCCTAAGGGGCTGCTAGCAGGTTAGTGTATGCTTGGCCACACCCTGTGTTGCTATAGGGATCCTAACTTCACAATGGGGTATTTAGGATAGGAGTAAGGTTCTAGAGGGGCAGGTTCCGAGAGAACAAGAGAAGAGGAGCCTCGGGGAGAGTGGATTTAGATGTATTCATTAAGGAATAAACAGACCAAGCTCTCTTTGTTCATTATGTTGTAGATAGGGACAGTGCCCTTTAAGTTAAAACCTCAGAAGATGGCTAGTGGAATCCAGCAGGTCCCAGGAACCGATCCTCTGACACCCAGACGGAGGGTTCCTGGGTGTCAGAGTATCGGCTCTACCGGCAGATCCATACCAGTATTCAGTTCAGCCTGTATGGAAGTGGCAGTTCCCAGACAAGATTAAGATATAATCTTCACCTGCATAGGACCAGCGAGGATCCCAGTAAGGGTCCAGCATAAATGGGGTATAACAGAAGTTACTCCAAAAGACAAGGGGGGCCAGGTCCAATACCAGTAAAGCAGCTATGCATATATACCTCCCTCTGAGTGTTAACAGTGGGCACTTAAGGAAGCCCAGCATTCATGAATAACCATGAGAAATAGTACAATGTTGTCATATGTGTGTGATATTTCCCTGTGCCTGGGGACATGAATAAAGACTGATGTCAAAAGTTCATAGCACCCGTTATTTTCACCGTTGCTAGCTCTTCATGCCCAGCAACCCGAGTACAGCACTCTGAGTCAAGATAACCTATGCTGAGTAGCCAAATATTGTACACCAATGTAATCCCCCAAGAAGCCGGGCAGCAAGGGTTACATGGATAAAAGCTATAAGTAATATGCTATGAACATGTCTGTGGTCTTCAACCAAAATCCGATTTTAAGAATGACTAGGGAATTAACAAACAAGAGACTGCACTTACATTACATAACGATAGAGTATTGCTTGGTCATCCTCAAAACATGGCCTAGATGTGACTCCTGAGAAGTGGAATGACAACCACTGATTTAATTACTGATTCACAGAGGAAAAGGACTCATGCTTCCAAAATCATCAAGATCACAGCCCTTCATCATCCCCTGTCAAAAATAGAATTGAACACACTGATATTCTGGCTCCTGAGCCTTGCTATGCAATTGTGGAATAAAATAAAGCACCAAGGGCTGGCTTTGTGAGCTCATTGTGTCTTTGCAGAATGCCAAGTTTAATTCCTCTGTTGTGTTCTCCCCGTGCCATTGTATTTACTTGCTAATGCACAGAATAGAAGAGAACATGACATTCCAAAATGCCCACTTTCCCATGATTCGTTCAACGTTTAACAGCTATGGCTACTTGTTATTTTACCACACGCTGTAAAAAGATGACAATAAAAATTTTTTACAGAAATTATCTGGGGTTTCGGCTTTCTATTAAAAAGCCGAAGGAGCGGCTCAGTGAGTAAAAGCACTGACTCCGAAAACAATAACGCTGACTTCAATTCAGTTCAATTCCCAGTGTCGGTTCCGTGGAGAAAGTCACTTTATCATCCTGTGCCCCAGGCACCAAAATTAGATTGTGTGCTTTACAGAGCAGGGACTCACCACTCTGCACAAGTCTATGTACAGCGCTGTGTACAACATCAGTGCTATATAAAACTGAATATCATTCACGCTTGAGAATGAACAAACCAACCTGTGAAGAGTCCGACTTTCACATGCAATGTAATCCGTATCTGCAATATAATCTCGATCCTATTTTATACACTATAGTGTCTATTTTGAAGTTGGATGCGCTTGGGTTTCCTTTGTACAATATAATCAAAGACAGACATATTCCACAAATCATAAACATAACTCATGCACAACGCGTTTTATTTTGTTACATAACTCTGGGAAACCTTAAAGGTGCAGTACTACTTTTTCTCAGTCAGAAATGAAGAAACATTAAACACTTTTGTGCAAGCTGCCCTTGCCTTCTCCTTTTCATTTGGAGCACACACTCCAGTTGTCCTTAATGCTTTATTTATTTATTACAGCATTTAAGCAGAGCAAAAGGTAGATGTTTCTCAAAGGGGGATAACCACAATACTACTGCTGAGAGTCCACCATTTATACAAATATTCCCCTGGTACTCTTGGGACAACACCCCCATCAGAGAGAAAAAGAGTAGCCCCAAAGAGTGCCGAATAGGACCCTCCTCAGTCACTGGCTGCCATTTTATACTTACTGAAAGTGCCTTGACTTTACCAATGAAAATCTCTTAAAGGGGTAATCCATCCTAAGGCCAACATGTACTAATGGCAAGGACGCCTGGGTGAAATACTGACGCCTTTTTTTCAATATTGCATGGGAAAAGATGGGTGGCACAGAAAAAGAAGGGGGTAATATCCAATACATATACATCCATATAGAGAACAGTACCATGCTGAAATCCCCTATCCCTCACAAATGAGTCATGTGGAGCTTTGAAACCCTTGGGACTACTAGGAACCAGTCCAGAAAGTGACCTTTGCAAGTAAGAAGGAGGGGGATCACTTCAGGTCTAAGGGAGGTCTGATGCGATGGTCTATCCGGCCCCTCCGGAGCTCTTCATGCTGTTGTAAATGAGCCAAGGTTGCCATATTCTTCGGGACTTGGCAGAGGTATCTCTGAGGAGACTAGTCAGTTTCTCCATCTGATAGTTAAACCCGATATTATGTTTAATAAGTGCCAAGGAGGGAAGTTCACTCTTTCTCCAGAATGACGCAATTGCACATCTGGTAGCAGTCACACCATGGGCTAGAGGTTTATTGGAGTTTTTATCCAAGTCCTGAAGTGGCTTATTCAGCAGACAGGACCAGGGACCAAGCCTAAAAGACACACCCAACACTCCTTGAGCTAGATTGTGAACCTTGGACCAAATACACATGAGGATAAGATCACCACATATGCAGGAGGTCCGCCTGTTGCCTGCAACCCTTTGGACAGAGGAGAGAAGTACCACAAACATCCTCGAGAGCTGTACCGGTGTCAGATACCATGTATAAATAATGTATTATGAGTTTTATTTAACTGTTGTGCATATTGAACTTTTAGACCTAGCCTATTCCGAGATCTGCCTACAAATGGAACACAAACTTAGCCTTGTCTTAAGAAATATCAAGAAATATCATAGGGTATAGCCTGGAGGTGACACCTGCTTGAGTTGAGGATCGAAGACGGGCATTCTCATAAGCTGAAAGAGAAGACCCTAACCTATACTGCTGGGTGAAACCCCTTAGTTGGAGATATCAAAAAAGAATTCACTACTATCAATACCCAGCTTTGCGACCAAAGTTTCAAATTACTTGAGGTCAGATTTCACCACAAAATCATTTATCCTAATCAACTTTTTAGACCACCAGCCTTTGAATGCTGGCCTATTGACGCCTGGAGTGAAATGTGGGTTAAGGACTACGGTTGTCATCAGAGAAACCTTTGAAAGAGAGTGAGGTGTGGGAAGAAGGAGCCATAACTTGTTCCTAATACGTTTGGGTTGCCATTAAACGGTTTCAATGTTGTACGGTTAAATAATAGCGACCTCGATTTCGACCCATCTTTTAACCTTAGGACCCACATCTGATGCCTTTTTTTAAAATTCAGAATCTGAAACATTTAAGTGTTTTAAAATCATTTTTTAATGTTAGTTTATAAACATGGTGAGTTGAAACTTGGGAGGGGTTTGATTTCCACTGGCTGCTTCCATTTGTCTAATATCACTGTGTGTTCCACAAGAGTTTGCAGAGCCTGTCTCCTTCTCCCACTCTCACCTTTATCCATATTAACCATCTTTATTGCATTGTTTCTCTGATAAGAACATGGTGGAATAAAAATAAAGTAACAATTGATTGACAACCACTCCACCATTCAGAAGCCCATAAGAACTTGGTAGTTTTTAAACTATTACTGTGTCTAGGTCTTTTTTGCAACTGATATACAATTTATTGACTTTTACCCCCATGGATATCAAACGCTGGCCTGACCAGGCAATCTGCATTGAAACTGGACAACACCAAAAAAATTGGTTTCGCAAATCCAGGCTACCTTCTTCTCAAGCCATAAATACAAAAGTTTCAAGTTTAAAAACAACGGTAACAATTAAAAAATGCTTCCACATATTCAAGCCCCTAATCCCCAATGTGTCTTCTTATTCTTTGGAGGTCTTCTTCCCGTGAAGAAGTAATGTGTGATGTCACAGACCATGTCTGTCAGGGAATACCGTTAACCTTGCCATGTGTAAAAGTGTTTTATGATTGTTAAAAGAATACACTTGAAGTTGATATTGTTTGAGATTAATTTGCACAGTATATAGCCTTGATTTAGGAAGCATAATTGTTTCTTGGTGTGGGACACCAACAACTGTAAATGTTTTATATATACTGTCCATATGTTTTGTTCTTGTGTATTTATTATATTCGTTAATCCATTAAAGAATGTGAGGAAAGGGTTAAAATGGCAGAAACAGTGTTACATGATGCTAAATGCTTTCACTTGATTTCAGCTCCAATATATATTCTAAGTGGGACCGCACTTACATAGTTACATAGTTTTGCAGTAACACAAGTAGCTCACCTCAATAAGGACTTAGTCATGCAAGCATATTTTATGGCTTTATGAATCATGTATTCCATCTCAAGCCCCCTTCAGAGATCAGGAGGGTTCTTTAGAACCCCTGTAAACCTTTGGTGTCAGTTCTTCGAAATGTTGGAATATATCTCTTCATCATTTCATGACCAATGATTTCCCAAAATGGTCACAGATACTGGGAGAATACTTCAGGCCCCTATGATTTCAGTTGTTTGGCATTTACTGTTGGAGCATATGCTTTAATTTGGTCAACTGGGACTTACGTGGTCATCTAATGTATGTGAAAGTCTTTCCTAATGTTCATTTGCCAATATTTTTGTCCATGAAACATAACATTTCTGGCAGCGTTTTCTAGAATGCCAGCTTACATTTGTTAACATAAAATGTGTTCAACCCCTTATTTTATTTTCTATTGTGTTTTTGCCAACTTCAAACTCTCAGGCCAAACCAATGCATTAGTACAAAGGAGTGTGACACTTTGCAGAATCGTTGAGATATCTGCAGAACATCAGTAAATGGCATGCATCTCAGGCAGCAAATGGGTTAATGACGCTCAGAAAATGAGGGTTGGTTAGGTGGAATGATTGGAAGAGCCAACATGATCTGCGTACACAACTTTGAATGAAAAAGCTGTGGATCTCAGGTACTGTCAAGGTCAAACAGGGACATCTGGTCTATGGTTCATATCACTGTCTATGTTCTATGTAGCATAGGATGACCGTGGTGATGGCGTCAGGGAGTTTAAATGGTAGGCCGCGTCCTTGCTTAGCGCAATGTCGCGCCCGCCGAGAACAAAAGGACGTGCAATGGAGCGCGACCGCGGGTTTTCACGGGACAAAATGTTTTGATTTTGTCGAGCGACGGCCGAGTCACGTGCACGGCTCAGCCAATGAGGTCGAACAGCTCACGTGATGTCACGGGCACGCCTCTCCTCCTCCAGATCACACAGATCGCCTCTGCAGCAGGTGCGCGAGACGCCGTGCGCGCGACGCCATGCGCTCTGTCGCGCATGCGCCTACTACATCCCAGGCCGTATGCAGTTACAGAGTAATAATGTGTATTTGAATGGTTCTGGAGAAAATCACGCTTACATGTCTGATGGATAACAATTAAATTAAAGGAGAAATTAAACTAACAACTAAAGTTTTCATAACCATAGGGACAATGTCTGATTAAATTTAGACTAGTACATTACTCTGTCAAAAAATGCTAAGGGGTGAGCTGCAGCATCACAGAAATCTACAGCTTCTAAGGATATCCTACACCTGCTTGCTTGAACCCTTTAAAGCATTCAGTCTGTGATTATTAAAAGTATGCACGAAAATGGATTTTCTGATTTCTGCCACACAGAATTCATGAAAATAAAAGGATTGTGTGAGCTAACCCACTTGAGCTGAGCAGACAGAAGGAATGCTGAGAACGCCAGTGGCTCTGAGCAGCTCAATCCAAAGAGATCCCCTTTGCCTTCCAATTTCCTTAGCATTCAAGCAGTGATCTATGCTACATTTTTTTTTTTTACATTTTGAATGGCTCGGCCTTTTATTACAGCTCCATTGAATAAATAGAAACATTTACCCGTGGCCTTAATATCAATCATGCAGAGGTAAAAAAAAAAAAAAAAGTTCTGTCCAACACCCTATATGTACTATGCTTCCTATAAATCGATTTAGTTGAGCTAAACCAGCACGAGCCATTTTAATGGTCAGTGTCCTACTGTACATAGAAAATAACTGTTAAAAAAAATAATCTTTCTGGTGGAGGGAGGGGGGGGGGGGTGTTGGGTAAATCAGGGGTTAATGTAAATCATAGATTAACATTGAAATATTCTATTAAAAGTGAAAATCCTCTTTTCTACATTGGTTTGTCGCAGTATGAAATAGCAAAACTGGATTTATTACATACAGTATACAAACGTGAATGCTTTCACTAGGATTCCTTTGTTTGATAGATCACTGTAGGTGGTGTTTTTTGCTCTAATTTTGCAATTGAGAGACTTTGAGAAATAGACCTGGTAATTGTTCCAAGAGCTCGTAGTTACAATATTACACATTTATTTGTTGTCCTTCTTTAAAAAAAAAGAATATATCCTGCAAGACATATATATATATATATAGTAAACAAGGACAGATGGCACTCACATAAAGATAAAAGATAGGTGCTTATCCCATACGTATTGAATAGGTAACAGAGTTCCTTACCAGGCAGACCAGGAGATCCAGGACCACGCAGCAAGAAAAGAGACAGCACTCATGGTAAAGTCCAAAACGATGTATTAAAAGGCACAATCAACCGACGTTTCGGTCCTAACAACAGGACCTTTCTCAAGGTAGTGCTCATATATATATATATATATATATATATATATATATATATATATATATATATATATATATATATATTAATAGGTAACGTCATAGAAATATGTGTGTGGGTGTGTGTGTCAAGGCTAAAGTGCTGCAAATCAGATCAACAAAAAATCCTATTGAGTTTCACAAATCACGATAACACTAATTATTGTAATATTTGTATAATATGATAATTTATTAGGAGGCTAAAGCCTAAATATATTGTGTGAAGGATTAGTATTAGGATTAGCATGCCAGTTTTTAATTTGCAGCACTACTGTTTGAGCTATGCTAATTCAAGCTGTTGCCTTAATTTAGCCTACAATTGTGACAAAAACATAGAGGGTAAGTCTATGCCTTAACCCTTTGGGTGCTCTTGAGACGTAGCTACTATAACACGGGGGTCTGGTAGTCCAGAGGCCCTATGACACAGTAGCTATGTCATAATGTTCCTGCTCGTTATTCTAGAGGAGATTGTATTCAGGAGGACAGAATGCGATCTACAATGCAATGGAAAGGGAGGAAGACTCCTCCCCTTCTGTCATCAGCGACAGAGCAATCATGCGTCCGCTTCAGAGAATTGGTCACAAGATCGCCAGTGCCGAAGAGGTCATGGCACTCAAAGGGTCACTGGCCACTTCGGAGATTATAGAATAAGATCCATAGTCTCTTACTGCAGCTTAAACGGAAACCTTGCACCCTCCTCCACCACCTGCTCACAATCATGTTGGACTTCTATAGACTGGAATTGAAGGAATATCCACTAGCCAAAAAGCCCAAACTAAGGGGATGATTCTATACAGTACGTGCCGAAAACGGCCCAATCGTCCCCTTCAGCACATATAGAATAAGCCTCTGCAGTCTGTTAAATTGCACCCACAAAGCTAAGTTAAATCAGGGTTCAAAACATGACCTGCCTAAATCAGGAATGGACTTATGTTCCAAGGTTATAACATAGCCACAATGTTAATTACATGCAAAACAAATCAGCTGTTCTACTGTATATCTCATTAGCATTGACTTAATGTCACTTTATTTTGGCATAATGCTGCGTTATCTTCTGGCCACTTGATATTATGCCTGTCTTGGTCTTACTCCGAGCCAGACCCTGAAATAGATGTTTAACTCATGTTTAGAAGTCTAAACATTTCTATTGTAAACAAATGCTTTGTACGGTTCATTCCAAATAGAAATACCACTTGTGAGCACCACATTCGCATGTCACCTCTTCTTTTCCACCTGACGAAGGCTTAGCCCCGAAACGTTGCGCTTTTCTCCATTCTGTACAAGTCACTCTGCATAACAAATAGTTTTCATTTTTGAACTTGTCAGCAATCTTTGCAAATTAGTTTAAAGTGCTGCAGGTTCTATTTTAATTTGATTATACGGGAGAGGCTTTCGGATCAGCACTCCACCTGTGCTAGCACCTAATTAGACTCCACGCTTCTCTTTTCAGTTGGTCAGTGCTGACCAGTTCTTTTTTCACATTCACAGGTCTGCAAATCCGCCCTTCCACCATTATCTCTTAGCATACAATGCTTCCACTGCAACCAGGGATGCTGGGTAATGACATGCAAATGAGCACTCAAAGTGCAATCTTTATGTAAAGTCTTTTGGCGATCTGTCACGCCTGAAATGTACAGGTGATGTTGTTTTTGATCGTTGTTTTCAAGTAATTACTTTATGACGCCATCATTGGTCAAACAGATCAATTAAAATAATAGATGCGCAGTCAGCAGACCCAAAAAAAGGAAAACATTAATTTTTCATAGAATACCAATGAGTAAAATTGGTATTTTAAGGGTGATTCAAAGTGATCCAATCTTTCTAAGGAATCCAATTACAATGTAAAGGGGTATGTTTTTGCTTGCTAAGTGGGACTACCTCTTTCAGAGGGTGCACCAATAGTTCACTAAGGTTCCACCAATATGCATATCTGTCATGATTCTATCACTGTAAAGAGTGGTTACTGTTCCATTACAATAGAGAGGGTCAGGTGGCAACCACACTGTATACAAGCAATTACACAATAAAAACAATGTTTATCGCCCCATTGTTTGGCTGTGAAGACTGAATGATTCTCTGTCACACGATCTGTAGATAACTATCAAAATACAGAGGGATTTCAGTGCTGACAATCAGGCAGTTCAACTGCATGCATGTTCAAAAACACGTCTCAAGTATCTCAGACGTTGTTTGTGTTTCAATACTTGGTTGTGCACAGAGTCGTTCACTTCTATCCAAATATATATATATACCAAAATAAAAAATAACAATGAGTTTGTCATTTTACATGTGCACTACTGTAGCTACCTATAATCTATATGGACTTAACTTGTTAAACATCAAGGGCTACTAAACCTACACAGTTTCAGAGAGATATCAGAGCACTGGGGACAAGGACACAGACTGATAGAGGTCGTGGATGTAGCCTTTTTTGTCGTGGATTCCAAGTGACCTGTCTACACCTAACTAAATTCACTGAACAACTGTTTGGGGTTTTCCAAGGTGTCCCCAGTTGTTTTGTGAAATTGGCCCTAAGTAAACATTGCTAGTACCCACCTTCCCATAATCATCTCCAAAGAAAAGCAGATCATATATATGGCCACATTGGTGCCACACAGAATTGTTATTTCTTTTTGTAAACGCAGTAAAGTTGATGTTTGGATTTATGGGGATTCACAAGTAATCATTTGCAGGCCAAAGCGGACATTCCAGGAATATTGCTGTAGAATTGATTACTACTTCAGACACTTGGAAGAAGTTGCATAACCTGTTACCAAGGGCTGCAAATTCATTTTGTTGACACACAGAATTACTAATTATGTGACTCACATTAGTTTTACAATTGACTAAACCTTCACTAAATGGGAAAACTTGTCACTGGGAGAAGAGAAGCAGTATGACTAGTTTATGCCTCCAATTTGACAGCCCCCATGAAAAGATATTAATGCTTTAAGGATAAATGGTGTAATGTGATATTACTTTTTGAACAAGCTGACAAGAACAGATGAAAAGTAATCACTTGATCTTGTCCTTTCAACATGACATAAGTCTACTGGTGCAATTACGAGAGATGAAGTGACTGGGAAAACCCTTAGGCATCTTGTTCAACCTCATAGTACAGCTGCATGGCTATATTCTACGTGCAATGAAAGTGAGAGAGACGGAGAGAGGAAGAGAGGGAGAGAGAGGGGGAACGGAGGAGGGAGAGAGAGGGGGAACGGAGGGGGGAGAGAGAGAAAAGAGGGGAAGAGAGGGAGAGCGATAAAAAGAATAACAGAGGAGGGGAGAGATAGAGTAGATGTGCCGTATATAACATGTAGAACACTATATACAATAGGTACATAACTATATTAAATAGTCATTTTATTTAATACGTATTTAAACCTGTCACATTCTGCATTTGCATGGCTGAGAGCCGAGACACTCCCTTACACATTTTGTAACCTTAAATTTCTGTCACTCAGAAGGATGAGGTACAGTATACAGAGATCTGCATCTCTCTCTCTCTCTCTCTCTCTCTCTCTCTCTCTCTCTCTCTCTCTCTCTCTCTCTCTCTCTCTCTCTCTCTCTCTCTCTCTCTCTCTCTCTCTCTCTCTCTCTCTCTCTCTCTCTCTCTCTATATATATATATATACACACACACATACGGTATACAAAGTGCAAGCACATAGATTACTGTATATAATTAAAAAAAAAATCTAAAAACAATATATAGTTTTACTTTTTAAGTGCTAAATGCCGGTTTATTTAGCTTTAAATAAATAGAAAATGACCTCTATATAATGTTAATAATATCTACTAATAATTGAAACTAGAGAATGTCCATGTCATTTCTCTGCACTCTGACGATCAGGACTTATAATTAAATACATATATAAAATATATAGAGATCCCTATGTTTAAAAAAAATTATATATATAAAATAAAAAATGTGAAAACCTTTTCCTGGTATAAGTTGGGTAAAGTTGACTAGATGACTGCATGTCATACATCATTCTGTTAGAGTCTGATGGCAGAGACACATATTTGTATGTTTGAGAGAACTGCGTTCAATAGCCACAAAGGACATAGCAATTCTAGGCCAATGTTCACAAAGCTTAGCATGACGTTTCACAAAGCTTAGCATGACATTTCACAAAGCTTAGCATGACGTTTCACAAAGCTTAGCATGACGTTTCACAAAGCTTAGCATGACGTTTCACAAAGCTTTTTTCTCAAACATCCAGGGGGAGCATAAGGGGAAAGAAATACAAATTTAAGTGCAGACGTTTCTATAAAGTGGAATGATATTGTCTTGGCTCGTATAAATGTGTTACTCACAAGATGTATGAGTTAATCAGGCAATTGGCAAATTGGGTTGCCACCCATCTGTGATCTGGACCCCCCTTGTTAGAGATACCGTCAGCAGGATGATGTATATATAATAGAGAGAGAACTACATAGTGCGATCAAAAGGTACAACTTTATAATTTAAAAAAACGGGTCAATAAAATGCGCACTTACAATGTGCCAGTAAAAATCATGCATGTATCTCACAAATGGAGAAAATAGAAGCTCCCCGAACTGCTCACCGCCTCCCTCGGGTGTTTGGCTGGCTTTCTCTCACGGATCTGTGTGCCGGTTCAGAGCCTCCCTCACGGCGCCCGTCCAGGAAGATGACGTCACGGCTGCAGAGTTGGTCAGCTATGGGTCGCGTTTGAGTCCAAAATTGGTACACTCTAAGCGTTTCGCCCAGCTTGCTGTAGCTGTTGTCGGCTTCGTCAGGACTCCTGACGAAGCCGACAACAGCTACAGCAAGCTGGGCGAAACTTGTGCAGCGCTACTAGTTTCATGTAGCACTTTACAGAGACATTTTGCAGGCACAGGTCCCTGCCCCGTGGAGCTTACAATCTATGTTCACAAAGAGCTTTCCCCAGAGGTTCCCCTGGTTCATACTTAGTGTCAGTCAGGATCTTTACTCACTGAGAAACTCCTTCTCCCAAGCTACTTACCTCCGTAGGTGATGCCAGTATCTCCTGCATTTTAATGGTCCCGCGTCACGTTGGAAGACGTTGCAGATTGCAACCGGCTAAAACCACCATATGACGTGCCCAGCAGGGACTTCTACCAGCATGAGCAACGAAGCTAAGTAAGACTGCGTTTATAGTACTGGCTACGGTGACTGCGACGTTGCACTGTGCCTTAGTGCCTTACATGCAGTCCGTCGCGGGTGCCCATAGTAGCCGTGACGGCGATGGCTGATGTCATGCGGTCACGATCGCTGGAAGTCAAAGGATTTCGACTGCTTCAGCGATCGGCATGTGACATCGGCGGCACGTGAGCGGTTCAGCCAATGAGGGCGAACCGCTCACTGCCACGCCTATGCCACGCACCCCCGGTCGCCCTCTCCTATACCAGAGCGCAGGTACCGCTATAGGGACGGCGACGGCTGACGTCACGCGGTCGCATCGCCGTAGCCCTTACTATAAGCGCAGCCTAAGTCGGGAAGCAGAGTGTCCTCGGAGCTGAAATTACTAAGGATCAACTCTGGAGGGCCCCTGCTTCCCAACTATTGCAAAACAAAGACCCTAAGCGGAAATGCACCTTTACCTATCATATTATCAGATTAAGACTGATGGTGTGTCTTCAAAGCACAATAACGTAACATTAAGTCATGTTTTCTCCCATAAACAAAATAGCGTTTAACTATAACGGACGTTCGTGATAGATGGATAGATAGATCTCCTCTTGAGAAAGGGTTGCCTGCCCGACACTTTGAGAATTTCTCAGGTATGTCAGCACTTGATATACTTTTTCAAACTGTTTGCATTCTTTTGTCAATTATCAATTGGTTGTACACACAATTTTGTCTTTATATTTCACACATTTTTTAATTTAGAATCTTTCTTGTTTTCAGAGCGGCTTCTCACTTTTTTCTGTTTATTACAGTACTGAGAATGACGTGCAAATGAGGCATTATCATAATAGCGCATATACACGAAAGTCCTTTAAGGTTAACACGGGGACTTACAGATACCTTCGTTCGGTAAATGCTGACGGTAATAAGGATCAGTGATCTAAGTACAGTACATATACCCGTAAACATGTGGAGTAGATACACACTCTGAGTAGGGCCTAGAAACCTGGGGAGAGGGCATCAGGAGGAGAGGAAATGAAACCGGCAGCCCTGCGCTAAGCAGTGTCTCTGGTGAGCCCCGACCGCTGCTCACAATCTCACACCAGATCAGGTCAGGATAACTCACATCACACACTGGCTTGAGTACTGCGTACGCTCTTGGACAAAGCGCCAGTTACGGTGGGAAACGCGTCAGAGGATTGTTTTACCCATGTCTGTTTGCATTATGCTCAATAAATAATTGTTAGCTCCAGATGCCTCCAGCCCTTCCTTCATCTTTTCTGCAGTGCTCTTTTCTTTTGCTGTATCAGGGATATCCCTGCTTTATTCTGACTGAGCCAATGATTGTGCCACCTGTGCTGAAGCACGGATATCATTAAAACCTGACCTGTTGGTGGCCCTTGAAGGGTGGAGTTGGCCGCACCCTTTGATTTATATATCTCCCAAAACAATCGATACAACATGTGAAGAGACACCGCCGAGATAACTCTGATTTATGCAACATTTATAGCCCTTTGAGGGTTGGCAAAACGTTTTGCAAGGAATCGAAATTGGAAACACAAGTTATACGACTGAATTTTGTTTGGATAATTTCGCATATCTCCAGTGACTACAACTTAAGAGTCCAAAAGGATCAACTAGGTATTTTTTGAGTGGGCATACTGATGTAATACTGTATGTTCTTCTTATTGATGTTATATGTTCTTCTCTCAGGAGTAGCTGTACCAGCTGTGTAATGCATCAGACAAATGCACAATCTAGATAGCAAACTGAAGGTGACAAACCCAGGGTCCACATGTGTATGTCAGTTCTAAGAACCCTTGTCTGCAGCTTAACCCCGCTGGGGCATGTGAAAATATTGTGAATTAAGTACTTCCGTTTTAGGTAAGAAAAACAGATGCAGGGCCGTCGACAAAGAGGGCGAGCCGGGACAAGAGACCTGGGCCCGGTGAATGCGGGAGGCCCAGCCGGCCAGCATTGGAAGTTGGTCCTGACCTCTGGCTGGGCCCAACTTCGTTGCCTGGCCACCAGTCCTCACGTTGCCACCGTGCCCCGGCTCTTCCCAGCTGTGGGCCTCTCCCTCACAGACACTGCCCTGCACCAAGCTTCTGATGTTGGCACGTGCTGGAAGCTGGGCTCAGTGTCAGAGAGGGATGCTTGCAGCTGGGGAGAGCTGGGGCCCAACGTCAACGAGAGGTCCAGCAGCCAGGCAAAAAAGGGATAACTGTTTTGTCCGGCTGCCGGGCCCCAGCTCTCCCAAGAGAGAGAGAGAGGCCCAACGCGGGACATTGAGTGAGGGAGTCAGGCCTGCACAGTGTAGTAGAGGGGGAAGCCTGGCAAGAGGCCAGAAGCATAGGCCTGGGACCATCCCCAAAGTAGGTATGTCTGCATTTTGTATTTGTTGGGTAGGGGGTTCTTTTTTTATGTATTTGGGGGGTGGGGGTTGTATGTATTTGTGGGGTGGGGTTTCTTGTATTTATTTGGGGGGTGAGGGTTTTTTGTATGTATTTGGGGTGGGGGCATTTCTGTGTTTTTTAAATGTATTTGGGGTTGTTTTTTAAAAAATATATTTGGGGGTGGGGGGTTGTATGTATGTGGGGTGTGGTTTTTTTTATAAGTATATTTTGAGGGTGGGATTTTTTTGTATGTATTTGGGAGGTGGAGTATGGTTTTGTGTGTATTTGGGGGGTGGGGGAGTTGTATGTATGTGGAGGGTGTTTTTTTGTATGTATTTGGGGTTTGGTGGGGGTTTGTATGTATTTGGAGGGTGGGAAGTTTTTTGTATTTTGGGGTGTAGGTTTTATGTATTGGGGGTGGTTTTTTTGGTATGTATATTGTGGGGGTGGCGGGGGGATTGTGTGTGTCTGTGTGTGTGACCGGGGGTGGGGGAGGGAAGGAGTGTGATGAGGGGGGAATGAGGGAGCGGGATTATGCGAGGGTGGGGTAATTGATGGTGGGTGACAAGTAGAGGAGAGGGGGTGAGGAGGAAGAGAGGGGCTAAGGCTGCGTCCAGGGTCAGCGCTTACCCGCTGACCGGCACTGAGCCACGCTCTCGCTTACCAGTGAGCCCCTGCAGCCGCAATGAGAGTGTCTTTAGCAGGAGCTCGCGCACGCTTCCGCAAGCATGCGGAAGCGTAGGTCTTAGAAATTTTTAAGTTTCAAGCGCTCACGGGAGCGCAGGGCCGGTCACGTGAGCCGGTTCGCCCAATGAGAGCGAACCAGCTCTGTGACGTCACTGGCCCGCCCCCCGACACGCCCCCGGATGGCGCGCGAACCAAGCCCAGGGAAAGCACCCGCTTTCCCTCAGCCTCAGCGCACCTCCGCACGGCTGTTGTAACCCTGGACGCAGCCTAAGAGTGAGCTGGAGGGGAAATACATGGGACGAGGAGGGGAAATAGAGGAGAGGGCCAGTGATGTCTGAAATGAAGGGACTCGCAAGACCACTAACACGGGGGGTTGGGTGCCCGGTACTAACTCTAGCCCTGGGAAATCTGTTTGCGGCCCTGAGCAGATGCACTCATGGTGGCTATGTCTTTGCTATACTTTGTAGGATGTAGCATCTTTGTCACTTTATTGCACACCCTGACCTATTGTGTCTGGAAGTCTTTCTCATTTTGCTCTTCAATTTGACTCTTTCAATTGCCAAAGTCATTTCCTCTCGAATACAGTAATTCTATTAATCTCAGCATGTTCAAGCAGCAATACTACATTACCCCCATTTTTTCTTCCTTATTTTTATATGTAAAGCATGTAACAATGTATAATTCTACATTCTTACCTAAGCTGGGAATCGTTTGGTGCTCCTGTTATAAATATATAAAAATCCTGATTGTGTGCCTACCATAATGGCCGCCTTTCAATTTCAATCAATCCTTTAGTCAGTGTAACTCAGCAGCTACAATTTATCCAGATATTACTACGGCAACATTATCAATTGTTACTGTTAAAAATGATCACAAACATGAAAGTGTTACAAAGATCTTGCAGTGTGGGGGATGTGTGCTAAAACCTGCTATAGAAATCAAAGGATGATCAGTATGTCAGTATATTAAAACGAATTAAAATGGCATTAACAGTTGAATTTAAAAAAAACTATTATCTAATACTACAGAACTTGCTGCTTTCACATAAGGAAAAAAGTGTAATCATACACCTGTCTTACTGAACACATCATTCTTTTTGCTGACACAGGGGAGAGAGGAGAGGAGGGAGAGAGAGAGAGAGAGAGAGAGAGAGAGGGAGAGGGAGAGGGAGGGGGAGGGGGAGGGGGAGGGGGAGGGGGAGGGGGAGGGGGAGGGGGAGGGGGAGGGAGAGGGAGAGGGAGAGGGAGAGGGAGAGGGAGAGGGAGAGAGAGAGAGAGAGAGAGAGAGAGAGAGAGAGAGAGAGAGAGAGAGAGAGAGGGAGAGAGAGTTTTGTTTGTGCTACTTATATTTTCTCTATAGGAGAACCTGTGGAGGGGAGTAAGTATGCAGAGGTAGTTAGTAGTGAGTATGCCTAACACTTTCAGCTATATCTAGGCTGGTTAATAGGACCTGCTTAGTATAACTCATAATTTGCAGCTGGTCCATCAGGGTAATTGTTTCAGAAGATCATGAACTTCCCATGCCCCATAAGTAACAACCACAGCCAATGTGCAAAAGTTACAGAGGACGTACAGTAACTTAGATCAAAAGTGTGATGAGGATGTTATTTTAACATTTCTGAATAACGTTTTCATAAGCAACGAACAGTCATAGGTAGTAAGAAATTGAACCACTTGAAGAAGTCAGACTTGTGAACAGATGAATCAGAAATAGTTTTCTTCCCTACATGGAATTTGATGAGCAAAGGTATATACATTGCCAAGTACAAAATAAAAAGGATTCCAAATTGCACATCATTCCTTGATCATTCAATGTGAAAGCTTATAATCTATTTTATTCATTACATTTGTATAAGAACTTCATACACTCATTCAAATTAAACAGGTTTTCTGTTCATTGACACTAAGGGACCACATATTAAGAAACAAAACTACTAGCTGTGTTGTTGCTAAGTTGCCTAATTTTAATCATTGTCATTTGCATCTCCCAACATCAATTAATCAAGGTACATTACCTCTATGTATCTGCTTGTGCATATTTGTCCTCACTTGTAACTCTTTATGTAATATACATAACTCTGTACCCCCATTGTACTACGCTGTGGAATATGTTGGCACTTCACACGTAAATGCTAATAATAATAATATATAGACGCCTGTGTAGGTTTTATAGCATATTGAACAGGGGTCTGAATGCTTGCATGAGTATGTGACATTTTCCATGGGACCACAGTATGCAGCAAGCTGAGGAGAAGCTCTTACCAGTATCACTCCAGCACTCCGTATTGTATGTGTTATCAGTGGCAGTGTCCTTCTTACACTGGAATGGGATATGTACTTCTTTCTCAGTATATTCTTGCCACTTCTAACACAGCTGCTTTGCTCGGTGAACCACATAGCCATTTATAAAAGCTCTTTCATCTCTTTCTGTTTCAAGGTCTAGTAGTGATCGGGCCATTGCAAAATGGGAGAGCCCTGATAATGACAGCGTGCTAATCTGCGCTGAAGCATGTCATGTACTGTCTGAAACAGACTCTGCCTACGGGAAGTGCCTCAGTGAGTTCTGTACGGGTTGACGAGTGGAAGGTGGGATTCTCTGCAAGCACCAAACCATATAGCCCTTGAAATTTGTATTAGACAAAGATTAAATAGATGGACATTTCTTCAGGGATGAAATGTAAAGTGAAGAGGTCATTTATCCAGATAAAAGTGACACCAGCCCTATTTTACTGTTGTATTAGAGAAAGCCCAGGAGTGGTCTCTTGTTAACAAAGTGACTTGTACCAGTGCAACGGTGGAATTGCAGCAGAAAGATTTGATCAATACAAGTAGCTTTAACAATAGTGTGAGATGTAATTTCCACCACGTTGATAAGTGGCACATCTAAACAGGTTTTCACAGGTCTTATAAACAGACCCCAGATGATTACTAAATATAAAATTTCTAAGCTATTTAACAATACACCATTTGGTGTCGAAAAGCTTAGGGTGAAAGAAATAAAATGCCAACATATGAATAAAACACAAGTAAGCCGGCCAAGCAAAGTGCATTGTTTGTACAATAAACGTAAAGGCTAATCAATTACATTTGCCGAAAAAAAAAAAATCAATTGTAATTTAGTAGTGTAAAATGACTGGTCTTGTTAAGTCCACTGTGGGAAAAGAACTTCTGAAGCTTTCCCACCTGTGCACAGGCGTACATCCGCTGCAAGAGGTAACCATTACGTGACAAATAAATGGCATGAAAAGCATGTCAATGTGTTTCACTGATTTCTTACCAATGTCATCCCTACAGAGTCACGGTCATGTACCTTAGACAAGTAAAATATTTGCTTATGTAAAGCCTAGAATTCAACCGAAGACAAGGAAGCTCTTTTCATTTCTGAAAGGAACACATGGAAAATGGTCATTCTGACAGCATAATGATTTTTTTCTGCTTTGTATTTTTCCTTACACCGAATATACCATTTGTACTGAGCAAACAGGACCATGTTCGCGGTTATCTGAATACCCAGCATTCATAAGAGTCAGCATTTAGCATCTACAGTGGTTGCTAATAACCAATTAAGCTTTTGTATGTAAAACAGAGGTGCAACCAGATACAGATGTAGCAAGACGTTTTTGCTCTCACACGCATTATGGTGGGATACTATATGCAGTGATATTACAATTATTAATACTTTCACTTTCCCTAAAAAGTAGTATTCATAGACAATCCACAAATTATCAATCTTTACTTTGTTAGCTACTAGAATTAATTCTTTGCTGCCAGCAAGGTTAGATTTGTGCAGTGGTGCTTTGTAGACACCTCTTGCATAGGGTGACCACACATCCCGGTGTAGCCGGGACAGTCCCGGATTTTCATTAAACGTCCCGGTATCCTGAAAATTTTCTCAAAATCGTCCAAAAACCCGTTTTTTTTCTCCGCTTTTCCCTGTTTGGACTAATTTAAAACCGTCAAAATAGACACTGCATGTTTTCATGTGATTGATCATATCAAAGAGGAAACCTTTTAAATATATTAATGAACTCGAATGAAACGATGCATTAATATAAACTAAATCGTAATTTTGCTGCACTCAAGAGCTTGTGTCATGTTAGGAAAAGGAAATGAAGCAATAATATACAGCATAAATGGGGACGCTATTAGGCAAATACCATTATAATATTTATATTTAGGTGATGCAATGTGTTTTATAAATCATTTTTAATGTGTCCCGGTTTTTACTTTTTAAAATCTGGTCACCCTTCATTGCAGCAAAAGTATTAGGATTCTTTTAAGTTTCTAGCACTGTAGCTCGGGCTGTATACATGAAAATTGATGTGTCTATGTCCCCTTTGAATAATACTGTATTATCTGATGGAAGCTCAGACATGACCATTTCCCAGGCAGTGTTCCAAGCAGGGCTATTTGGGGGATCCTTATGTGTACTAGAGGAGATGCTAATTTATAAAGTAAACTTCTTATTACTTGATTGTAGTCCACATGTTGTAGCAACACCACTCACTGCTTCTTTTTCCCAGGTAATAATACCCTCCTGAACTTACCCTAGACTTTAAACAGTATGGATTATGTTTGTCACATTTTAAGTACTGTAGCAATACCTCCTCCTTGCTAAATTCACGAACCAGGCACAATATATATTTATTTTCACCCACAGTTTGCAAAACCTTTTTAATCTGTCTCCACTCCAAAAGCCTTATTTCAGGGTCAGCCTATTGCAGGAAATGTAAATATCCATATATCCAAATATCCAAAGGCGCACAGCAAAAGGAGAGAGTGGGTCAAAACTGCTAAAAAATAACCTTTATTGGTCCATAAAAGAGAGAGGGAGGTACAAAAAACCCTCCTACATGTTTCGTGCACCAAGCACTTTATAGCAGGAAATGTGTGAAAAATGTGCCAACCGGTTTTGGATAACACATCTCAACTGCTAATGACATCCGCTTATTTACCACCTAAAGAATAATGCACAAAGCTAAACGACATAATGAGGTTCCCCATTTTACAATGAGGTTCCCCATTTTACACAGGCTCCTGCTGACTTTTATTGGCAGGGAGCACGCCATTCGGGAACCACTACAAGGAAATCTGTTATGTGAGTATGAGAGCCGCTTTCAGCATATTTTCTATGAGCGAGCGAGATGTGGCCACCTGTGCAGGTACCGCGGGGAGTGTTTTCTTTACCTCCCCTTAGTGGCTTCAGATACCAGTAGACCACTCCACATTTATATTTGCCCTATTTATTATTGCTGCTCTATGTGGATGATTGGACTTATAAAAGGTTCCCTTGAATTTTATTCTATCAACAGCTCTTAACTATAAATTCATTGGTCCATCAAAGTTTTCTTGGAAGCACTGCAATTGGGATTTATTCCCGCACACACTTACCACCTAAGGAATAAGGCAAAAGCTAATCCACATAATGAGGTTCCCCATTGCAATGGCAAAACAAAATTTCTTCAAAAAATCACAGCACCAATGGTGTTTAATACTTTTGTTGATGCTCAGCGAGGCTGTCTTGTCCTAAGATAGAAGGCTGTAAGAGGGACTGCTGCTTTAATAGGGCTGTGGCGGTACCAGATTCTAGGCCCATCCTGTCGCTTCATCAGGTAAACAATGATCCCAAAGATGATTCCATTTTGTATACCAATGGTGAGCAGACTGAGCTAAGCAATGGATCCCAGACGTACAGTACTTCACATGCCTAAAATGGGCCACAAGTGCTATAAAAACCAAAACATATAACCTTAACCTGGAAAACATTTATAAAGCATTACAGTTGTGTAATCTGACAAATTCAGTAAAAACAACAACATGAAAAGACATAACTGTGCACAGGCTGACATTTCTACAGGTTGCCCACCAATGTTTAATACTCACACATAGAAAGCAGTGAATCATTATTTCACTGTCTCTTATACTTATTTTAGATTAATCATGTACCAGATTAGCATAAAAGCCACTTCTCAGAGCCGCTGACTAATCCAGACATTGACTAACATATTACACCATCTGAAAAAGCACGTACTTTCATTGATCAATATTCAAAAGACATATATCTTGGTGACTAACACGTGAACAGAGATAAACATGGAACATATATTTGTGTTATTCAGATACCACAAAAATCATAAAACAAAATTGTTAACAGGAGGAGGTTCTTTTAACACGAGTGGCATGCTTTGTCAAAGCAATGTTTTAGGCCCGGGCCATAGAGGGGTGGGGAGAGCGGAGGCGCGCTAACGCTGAGGCTCGCCTGCTTCAGTCAGCGCGATTGCACGGACTTGCAGGCGAGCCAGCGTGCGCGAAGGGAGCCCGGGGGAGGTGGTTTGAGGCGGTTCAGTGACGTCGCTGGGCCAATCGCCCGCGACGCACTGACGTCAATGTCACGGCGCCGACGTCACGGCGCCGTGACGTTGACGCTGCTTAAGGCTGATTGGATGTTTTCAGCCGACAGCGCGCTGAAAAACAGCTTGGCGCTCGGCTGAAAACTCCAAAGCCTGAGCACGCCTACGGACGCTCGCGGGAGCCCCCTCTCAAGGCATCCTCATTGAAGATGCAGGGGCTCAGCGCTGAGCGTCCGCTCGCCTCAGCGCTGCTTCTCCATCTATGGACGCAGCCTTAGGCTGGCTAGCAAGTAAAACCATGTCCAGTTGTGACACACATCGTTTCCAGAAGGCCATACAGCAATCCTAATAGAAGATGAGCAGAGACTGTCATGGAAAGGCCTAACATATTAAACACATTAAAGGCCATTACTGTAGCTCAAATTGGTCCTGTATGGTACTGAACCATTAACCCTGCTAGTCCTCGTCCACTTCCATTCTAATGGAGCGGTGAACGTGACCTTGAAATCTTTTACACATTTCATCGCATCCCCTAAATGTCATAAGAGCATCTAGCATGCTGACCTTTGTGACATTCAGAAAACATCACATGGGCAGCCTAAGGGTAAAGGGGCTATTCCTGATTTTTAAAGTTATCGACAACCCTTTTAAAAAAACAACTCGTTTACTGTACAATGTTGTATGTTGTAGAACTCCAGGAATACTGTCATTAAAATACAGAACAATGACTTACATTTTCTCAAGTTTAAGCAGGTGTAGATTACTGGCTAATTTTTTAATGAATATAAGTTAAGGAACAAATGCAAACAAATATGAAAATATGTGGGCTCAATATATATAAATATATATATATATATATATATCAAATGAAAAAAAATATATATATATATGGAGGCTTTTTCCTGTTCGTACTCTGCAGTATAAAAAGGAATGACAATGGGGTACACGGATTTCCAAAATAAAGAGATTTATTAAAGCATACACAACATTTCAACCCTAAGGTCTTTGTCAAGTGCATAAAGCCACTTTTTGCACTTGACAAAGACCTTAGGGTCGAAACGTTGTGTATGCTTTAATAAATCTCTTTATTTTGGAAATCTGTGTACCCCATTGTCATTCCTTTATGTATGCCGTGGATTGGATGCAGCCGATAGTACATTGATGGGAGCACCGGTAATTGTATCACTCTTTATCATATTGTGGTGTGCAGCATTTACTCTTTGTTATGTACTCTGCAGTATCCCTGAACCTGATATACCGCCTCTGCTGTGGAGCCACTCAGTGCACTTCTGAGGGCTGTTCTATACTGTGTGTGCTTGCTACGCCGTGAGCGCGTGGCAGTTTTAGTTGGCTGTGGTTAGTCAGCCTTTCTATAATGGTGCCGCGCGTGCACGGCAGTGAGCGTGGAACTGGCCGACAGGGGGGAAGATGAAGAAAATAAAGAATCTACGCCGCTACCGGCGCTGAAATGTATGTATATGTGTGTATATGTGTGTATGTATGTATGTGTTTATGTATGTATGTATGTGTGTGTGTGTTTGTGTGTGTGTATGCATGTAGAAGGTTAATAAACAATGTATTAAAGTATTTATTTATTTATTTCAAAACTTATTTAACACACACACACACACACACACACACACACACACACACACACACACACACACACACACACACACACACACACACACACACACATACATACATACACATACATACAGTACCTCACTCGCTCACAGCATACACACAAGAAGCGTGTGGCACATGCACGTGCGTTTGCACAGGCACGCACGCGCGCACAGCCGCACACACTATAGAACGGCCCTGAGACCCAAGGACGGATTGGTAGCAGCTTTGACAGCCTCACTTCCAGCTACACCAGTTTGACTGATCTTGCTGTTCTGGACTTTCATGATTGGCTGTGGCTAAGTATTTTACTTGTTCTCCAATATAACCTGCCTATACCGGGACTCACACTCTCACTCTCACTTAATATGTTGTTGCATTACAATTCTACCATTTACATTACTGTTAAGGAATGAGCATATCTCAGCATGACTCATTAGTCCTTTACTCAACAATTAGCGTTAACAGTCTGTTTACTCTGTGCATGTTATCAATGTGGATTTGCCATGTGCTAAATACTCTGTCTTATATAGGGAGGTGAATCATTCCATTAGGCTTGTGTGTGAGAACAGCTGGTCTAGGTGGTGGGGGGCTGATTACATGCACCTCTGGGTTATTGTGTTTATTTTGATTGTCCATTCAGGTTGTTATCAGAGGTTTGCTTTAGTGAATCGTTTTCTCTCATTTAAGGGATACTGCAGATTGTTTTCAATTTTGATTGTTGTTTGTGGTGTTATTAATAAATTTGACATTTTTGTATACCTGAGTGCTTAAGTTCAGATACTTTTCTTTTCTTGTTTCGTGTGTGTGTGTGTGTGTGTGTGTGTGTGTGTGTGTGTGTGTGTGTGTGTGTGTGTGTGTGTGTGTGTGTGTGTGTGTGTGTGTGTGTGTGTGTGTGTGTGTGTGTGTGTGTGTGTGTGTGTGTGTGTGTGTGTGTGTGTGTGTGTGTGTGTGTGTGTGTGTGTGTGTGTGTGTGTGTGTATATATATATATATATCGCCTGGGGCGGGTAGATTTAACCCCCGGGCGAGTAAATATTGGCCCAAGCAGCACACGTGTGTTTTTTAAATTTCCCGCGCTCGCGCTGCTGTTTTTACTGCGCTCGCGCTGGAGAAAAAAAAAAAAAACCCGGAGGCGGGTTCATGTTGTTGGGGGAGATTACCCCGCCTCCGGCTCTCTGAACAGTGGCCTCCCTCCTCAGCGCTTCTACTCCTCCCCCTTCCGGCAGCCAGCTGCTTCCATGCCTGTCTGCCTCAGGCCCCTGCAGGGCCATCTGTCACCCCTCCCATCGGGCCATCTGCCCCCCCCCTCGCATCGGGCCACCCGCCCCCCCTCGCACCGGGCCCCCCGCCCCCCCCCTCGCACCGGGCCATCTGCCCCCCCCCCCCTCGCACCGGGCCATCTGCCCCCCCCCCCTCGCACCGGGCCATCCGCCCCCCCCTAGCACCGGGCCATCCGCCAACCCCCTCGCATCGGGCCATCAACAACCCCCCACCCTCACACCAATCTCTCCCGGCCTCCGTGACCCCCCCCCCCCTCACCCCACGCGGCGTCGGTGTGCCGCCTCTACGGACAGTCTGCCGATCTGTCAGCTGTTAAGGAAACCCCTGATGGCCAGCTCAGTTGTTAGCAGGGGAAATCCTCTAACTGGCTCTTCTCCCTGCTCTAAGCAGGGGAAATTCCCTAACCGGAGCCTCTCCCTGCTCTAAGCAGGGGAAATCCCCTAACCGGAGCCTCTCCCTGGTCTAAGCAGGGGAAATCCCCTACCGGCCCTTCTACATCTATCAGTGAATACTGCGGCGTCGGCGTCCCACTCTGGAGGGGGCGCGGCCCCTTGCAGAGGCCCTCCTGCCGTGCGGAGGCCCCCGCTGCCATGTGCGACCCCCTGCCTTACGGGTGAGTGTTTGTGTGTGTGAGTGACAGACTGTGATTGTGAGTTTGTCTGAGTGAGTGTGTCTGAGTGAATGTGAGTGTCTGTGAGTGTGTCACCCTCTCTCCCTCTCCCTGTGTCACCCTCCCTCTCCCTGTGTCACCCTCCCTCTCCCTGTGACACCCTCCCTCTCCCTGTGACACCCTCCCTCTCCCTGTGTCACCCTCCCTCTCCCTGTGTTACCCTCCCTCTCCCTGTGTCACCCTCCCTCTCCCTGTGTCACCCTCTCTCTCCCTGTGTCACCCTCTCTCCCTCTCCCTGTGTCACCCTCTCCCTGTATCACCCTCCCTCTCTCTGTGTCACCCACCATCTCCCTCTGTCACCCTCTCCCTGTGTCACCCACCCTCTCCCTGTGTCACCCTCTCTCCCTCTCCCTGTCACCCTCTCACTGTATCACCCTCCCTCTCCCTGTATCACCCACCATCTCCCTCTGTCACCCACCATCTCCCTCTGTCACCCTCTCCCTGTGTCACCCACCCTCTCCCTGTGTCACCCTCTCTCCCTCTCCCTGTCACCCTCTCCCTGTGTCACCCACCCTCTCCCTGTGTCACCCTCCCTCTCCCTGTGTCACCCTCCCTCTCCCTGTGTCACCTCCCTCTCCCTGTGTTACCCTCCCTCTCCCTGTGTCACCCTCCCTCTCCCTGTGTCACCCTCCCTCTCCCTGTGTCACCCTCTCCCTGTGTCGCCCTCCCTCTCCCTGTGTCGCCCACCCTCTCCCTGTGTCGCCCTCCCTCTCCCTGTGTCGCCCTCCCACTCCCTGTGTCGCCCTCCCTCTCCCTGTGTCGCCCTCCCTCTCCCTGTGTCGCCCTCCCTCTCCCTGTGTCGCCCTCCCTCTCCCTGTGTCGCCCTCCCTCTCCCTGTGTCGCCCTCGTCTCCCTGTGTCGCCCTCCCTCTCCCTGTGACACCCACCCTCTCCCTCTGTCACCCACCCTCTCCCTGTGTCACCCACCCTCTCCCTGTGTCACCCACCCTCTCCCTGTGTCACCCACCCTCTCCCTGTGTCACCCACCCTCTCCCTGTGTCACCCACCCTCTCCCTGTGTCACCCTCCCTCTCCCTGTGTCACCCTCCCTCTCCCTGTGTCACCCACCCTCTCCCTGTGTCACCCACCCTCTCCCTCTCCCTGTGTCACCCACCCTCTCCCTGTGTCACCCTCCCTCTCCCTGTGTCACCCTCCCTCTCCCTGTGTCATCCTCCCTCTCCCTGTGTCACCCTCCCCCTCTCCCTGTGTCACCCTCCGCCTCTCCCTGTGTCACCCTCCCCCTCTCCCTGTGTCACCCTCCCCCTCTCCCTGTGTCACCCTCCCCCTCTCCCTGTGTCACCCCCTCTCCCTGTGTCACCCACCCTCTCCCTGTGTCACCCTCCCCCTCTCCCTGTGTCACCCTCCCCCTCTCCCTGTGTCACCCTCCCCCTCTCCCTGTGTCACCCTCCCCTCTCCCTGTGTCACCATCCCCTCTCCCTGTGTTGTTCTGACTCGGAGTTTATTAAATGTATTTTATTTATATATTTTATTTTAAAGCGGGGTTGGGGGAGGGACTATGGGCGGAGTTGGGGGCTGACTAGGGGCGGAGTTGGGGGCGGGACTAGGTGGCGAGTAGATTTTTTGGTTGGGCGAGTAGATTTTTGGGTGATTTGTCGAACACTGTATATATATATATATATACAGTGTTCGACAATCCTATACATTTAATCGCCCGGGGCGGGTGGATTTAACCCCCGGGCGAGTAACTATTGGCCCAAGCAGCACACGTGTTTTGTTTTTTAAATTTTCCCTGCTCGCGCTGAAATTTCCCTGCTCGCGCTGGCTGAAGAAAAAAAAAAAACTCCCCCTACCTGACAGATGATTGGCGCGCGCTCCCAGGCTTTGTGGGCGCGCGGCCAGGCTCTATATGAGCCAGCCCCCAACGAGCGGCCATTTTTTTCCCATGGAGGATGGAGGACACAGTAAGTATTATCTGTGCCTTCCTCCACCTCCCTCCCCTCCCCGGTGCTCCTGCTGCCCGCAGTTATGGTGATGGGAGCGGGGGATGCCCCCTCATGTCCCCGTTTCCCCCCCCCCCCGCTTCCCCCCCGGTCCCGTGTCAGAGAGCGCGGCGGGTGATGGGAGCGGGGGATGCCCCCTCATGTCCCCGGTTACCCCGGTCCCGTGTCAGAGAGCTCGCCGGGTGATGTGAGCGGGGGATGTCCCCGCTTCCCCCCCCGCTTCCCCCCGGTCCCGTGTCAGAGAGCGCGCCGGGTGATGGGAGCGTGGGATGCCCCCTCATGTCCCCGCTTCCCCCCCCGCTTCCCCCCGGTCCCGCGTCAGAAAGCGGTGATGGGAGCGGGGGATGCCCCCTCATGTCCCCGCTTTCCCCCCCGCTTCCCCCCGGTCCCGCGTCAGCAAGCGCCCCGGGTGATGGGAGCGGGGGGTGCCCCTCATGTCCCTGCTTCCCCCCCGCTTCCCCCCGGTCCCGCGTCAGAGAGCGCTCCGGGTGATGGGAGCGGGGGATGCCCCCTCATGTCCCTGCTTCCCCCCGGTCCCGCGTCAGAGAGCGCGCCGGGTGATGGGAGCGGGGGAAGCCCCCTCATGTGGGAGCGGAGCAGGAGATGGGCGGGGGAGCGTGGTGGTGCTGGTCGCGGCCTGTGTGTGTATATAGGTGTGTATATATGTGTGTGTGTGTGTGTGTGTGTGTGTGTATATGTGTGTGTGTGTGTATGTGTGTGAGAGTGTGTGTATGTACGTGGGAGTGTGTGTATGTACGTGGGAGTGTGTGTATGTACGTGGGAGTGTGTGTATGTACGTGGGAGTGTGTGTATGTATGTGGGAGTGTGTGTATGTATGTGGGAGTGTGTGTATGTATGTGGGAGTGTGTGTATATATGTGGGAGTGTGTATGTATGTGGGAGTGTGTGTATGTATGTGGGAGAGTGTGTATGTATGTGGGAGTGTGTATGTATGTGTGTGTGTGTGTGTGTGTATGTATATATATAGGAGAATGTGTATGTGTGTATGGGAGTAGGTGTGACACCAGAGGTACCTCCCCCCCCCCCCAATCAGTCAGTCACCCCTGCCCCGGTCAGTCAGTCACCCCTGCCCCGGTCAGTCAGTCACCCCTGCCCCGGTCAGTCAGTCACCCCTGCCCCGGTCAGTCAGTCACCCCTGCCCCGGTCAGTCAGTCACCCCTGCCCCCCTCTCTCTGGTCTCCCCCCATCTCCCCTCTCTCTGGTCTCCCCCCGTCTCCCCTCTCTCTGGTCTCCCCCGTCTCCCCTCTCTCTGGTCTCCCCCTATCTGGTCTCCCCTCTCTCTGGTCTCCCCCCTCTCTGGTCTCCCCTCTCTCTGGTCTCCCCTCTCTCTGGTCTCCCCTCTCTCTGGTCTCCCCCGTCTCCCCTCTCTCTGGTCTCCCCCCTCTCTCTGGTCTCCCCCCTCTCTCTGGTCTCCCCCCTCTCTCTGGTCTCCCCCGTCTCCCCTCTCTCTGGTCTCCCCCGTCTCCGCTCTCTCTGGTCTCCCCCGTCTCCCCTCTCTCTGGTCTCCCCCCTCTCTGGTCTCCCCTCTCCCCTCTCTCTGGTCTCTTTCTCCCCTCTCTCTTTCTCTCCCCTCTCTTTCTCTCCCCCCTCTGTCTCCTTCTCTCTCCTGTCTCTTTTTCTCTCTCCCTCCTCTGTCTCTTTTTCTCTCTCCCTCCTCTGTCTCTTTTTCTCTCTCCCTCCTCTGTCTCTTTTTCTCTCTCCCTCCTCTGTCTCTTTTTCTCTCTCCCTCCTCTGTCTCTTTTTCTCTCTCCCTCCTGTCTCTTTTTCTCTCTCCCTCCTCTGTCTCTTTTTCTCTCTCCCTCCTCTGTCTCTTTTTCTCTCTCCCTCCTCTGTCTCTTTTTCTCTCTCCCTCCTCTGTCTCTTTTTCTCTCTCCCTCCTCTGTCTCTTTTTCTCTCTCCCTCCTCTGTCTCTTTTTTCTCTTTCTCTCTCCCTCCTCTGTCTCTTTTGTCTCTTTTTCTCTCTCCCTCCTCGGTCTCTTTTTCTCTCTCCCTCCTCTGTCTCTTTTTCTCTCTCCCTCCTCTGTCTCTTTTTCTCTCTCCCTCCTCTGTCTCTTTTTCCTCTTTCTCTCTCCCTCCTCTGTCTCTTTTTCCTCTTTCTCTCTCCCTCCTCTGTCTCTTTTTCCTCTTTCTCTCTCCCTCCTCTGTCTCTTTTTCCTCTTTCTCTCTCCCTCCTCTGTCTCTTTTTCCTCTTTCTCTCTCCCTCCTCTGTCTCTTTTTCCTCTTTCTCTCTCCCTCCTCTGTCTCTTTTTCCTCTTTCTCTCTCCCTCCTCTGTCTCTTTTTTCTCTTTCTCTCTCCCTCCTCTGTCTCTTTTGTCTCTTTTTCTCTCTCCCTCCTCTGTCTCTTTTTCTCTCTCCCTCCTCTGTCTCTTTTTCCTCTTTCTCTCTCCCTCCTCTGTCTCTTTTTCCTCTTTCTCTCTCCCTCCTCTGTCTCTTTTTCCTCTTTCTCTCTCCCTCCTCTGTCTCTTTTTCCTCTTTCTCTCTCCCTCCTCTGTCTCTTTTTCCTCTTTCTCTCTCCCTCCTCTGTCTCTTTTTTCTCTTTCTCTCTCCCTCCTCTGTCTCTTTTTCCTCTTTCTCTCTCCCTCCTCTGTCTCTTTTTCCTCTTTCTCTCTCCCTCCTCTGTCTCTTTTTCCTCTTTCTCTCTCCCTCCTCTGTCTCTTTTTCCTCTTTCTCTCTCCCTCCTCTGTCTCTTTTTCCTCTTTCTCTCTCCCTCCTCTGTCTCTTTTTCCTATTTCTCTCTCCCTCCTCTGTCTCTTTTTCCTCTTTCTCTCTCCCTCCTCTGTCTCTTTTTTCTCTTTCTCTCTCCCTCCTCTGTCTCTTTTGTCTCTTTTTCTCTCTCCCTCCTCTGTCTCTTTTTCTCTCTCCCTCCTCTGTCTCTTTTTCCTCTTTCTCTCTCCCTCCTCTGTCTCTTTTTCCTCTTTCTCTCTCCCTCCTCTGTCTCTTTTTCCTCTTTCTCTCTCCCTCCTCTGTCTCTTTTTCCTCTTTCTCTCTCCCTCCTCTGTCTCTTTTTCCTCTTTCTCTCTCCCTCCTCTGTCTCTTTTTTCTCTTTCTCTCTCCCTCCTCTGTCTCTTTTTCCTCTTTCTCTCTCCCTCCTCTGTCTCTTTTTCCTCTTTCTCTCTCCCTCCTCTGTCTCTTTTTCCTCTTTCTCTCTCCCTCCTCTGTCTCTTTTTCCTCTTTCTCTCTCCCTCCTCTGTCTCTTTTTTCTCTTTCTCTCTCCCTCCTCTGTCTCTTTTGTCTCTTTTTCTCTCTCCCTCCTCTGTCTCTTTTTCTCTCTCCCTCCTCTGTCTCTTTTTCTCTCTCCCTCCTCTGTCTCTTTTTCTCTCTCCCTCCTCTGTCTCTTTTTCCTCTTTCTCTCTCCCTCCTCTGTCTCTTTTTCCTCTTTCTCTCTCCCTCCTCTGTCTCTTTTTCCTCTTTCTCTCTCCCTCCTCTGTCTCTTTTTCCTCTTTCTCTCTCCCTCCTCTGTCTCTTTTTCCTCTTTCTCTCTCCCTCCTCTGTCTCTTTTTTCTCTTTCTCTCTCCCTCCTCTGTCTCTTTTGTCTCTTTTTCTCTCTCCCTCCTCTGTCTCTTTTTCTCTCTCCCTCCTCTGTCTCTTTTTCTCTCTCCCTCCTCTGTCTCTTTTTCTCTCTCCCTCCTCTGTCTCTTTTTCCTCTTTCTCTCTCCCTCCTCTGTCTCTTTTTCCTCTTTCTCTCTCCCTCCTCTGTCTCTTTTTCCTCTTTCTCTCTCCCTCCTCTGTCTCTTTTTCCTCTTTCTCTCTCCCTCCTCTGTCTCTTTTTCCTCTTTCTCTCTCCCTCCTCTGTCTCTTTTTTCTCTTTCTCTCTCCCTCCTCTGTCTCTTTTGTCTCTTTTTCTCTCTCCCTCCTCTGTCTCTTTTTCTCTCTCCCTCCTCTGTCTCTTTTTCCTCTTTCTCTCTCCCTCCTCTGTCTCTTTTTCCTCTTTCTCTCTCCCTCCTCTGTCTCTTTTTCCTCTTTCTCTCTCCCTCCTCTGTCTCTTTTTCCTCTTTCTCTCTCCCTCCTCTGTCTCTTTTTTCTCTTTCTCTCTCCCTCCTCTGTCTCTTCTCTCTCTCTCTCTCTCTCTCTCTCTCTCTCTCTCTCTCTCTCTCTCTCTCTCTCTCTCTCTCCCCCTCTCTCTCTCTCTCCCCCTCTCTGTATCTTTCTCTCTCTCTCCCCCTCTCTCTCTTCCTCTCTCTCCCCCTCTCTGTATCTGGATATCTTATTTACCCTATATATCTTAACTGTCCTATACTACACCAAAATAACCTATACTGCTTTCTTCCAGATCTGACTCAAGCTTCACACGGAACACATCGGAATCCCCTCTAACCCAGAAGACAGGTAAGGAACACATCCCCTCCAACTTATAACATTGCGGGAATGAGGTACCTGGACATTGAGGGACTGCGGATCAGGTAAGATCCCAGGCGGGATTGCTGCTTTAGATATTGGGAAGCGGGGACGTCCAGACACTGGTTAAGGGGTTCAGGAAACTAGTCATCCACACCTGGCTTTTATTTCTAGATCCGACACTTACACACACACACACACACTAAATACATTTGTCAAAAACGAATGTTGTTCTGACTAGGAATTTATTAAATGTATTTTAATTTTAATTATATATTTTATTTTAAAGCGGGGTTGGGGGCGGGACTAGGGGCGGGGTTGGGGGCGGGACTATTTTTGGGTGATTTGTCGAACACTGTATATATATATATATATATATATATATATATATATATATATATATATATATATATATATAAACGAAACAAGAAAAGAAAAGTATCTCAACTTAAGCACTTATATAATCTTGCTTAAGGAAATGTAAGAAAGTACTTCTTCACATAAAGGTGGTTGAAAAAATGGACCAACTTCTGGTAGTGGTCAAGTCAAACATTGCAAGTAAATTAAAAAAAATGCATGGAACAAGCACCAAGAAAAGCTAAAATAAGGACACTTTTCAATATGCTGTCAAGTCAGCCTCCCTTTGCTAAGGAAGATTTTCGCTCCATTATACTGTATTAATGCAGCAGGAATCTTTCCAAGTAAAGGGAAAACAGATTTGCTTCACCATAAATATGGGCCAAGAAGACTTTACAAAGGGTTTTTCTATTAAAAAAAAAAGTATTACAAGTATATTTAGCGTGCCCCCTACTCTGGCTCCAATATGTGGTTCATGTCAACCCAAACTGGTGGAGCATTTGGGAATTTGGTAGCTATAAAAGAGAAAGCAGGGGGTACGCACGCAGCATCAGGGAGAATGGGAGCTTTTTGATCTCCTCCGTTGGCTCCGTTCTGATCGCGCTCAAACTAGCACTCCAAACCGCCAATTAAGCTTTAAAATACCTGCCCCCGTCAGCGGAACCCTCAGCGATGCCTCCCAAAAAGGATAGGAAGCCGCAGATTCCTCCACTCTACCGTTTTTTCGCAAAAACAGGATCGCCAGCAGCCGAATTCCAAGATGGTGCACGCGTGCGCACGCGCATGCACACGCTTCTACATACACAACAGCAGCCCCAGACGCAACCTCAACGGCATCAACAAGAAGAAGAAAGCTTTATTCAGTCGGACCAGGAACAAGATACAGAGGAGAACACCCAAATTACAACAAAAGCCATTAAAGTTCTGTTAAAGCGATGCAGGTGGTCTTCCAAGAGGCCTTGGACAAAGCTATGGCAGAATTCAGGTCAGATCACTGGAGCCTGGCAGAACGGACAACGCAGCTGGAAAATAAACCTCGAAGAATCCCTGCAGAGCCAGGGTTCAATGTGTCATGTTCTAGCCTGCAATACCCATGCTTATCCACCGGGACTGCTGCTACTCTGTTAGGTCTCTCATGGAACATTCCAGGCCCTGAAACCTGACACCTCTGCACCTGTGCTCTAACTCTCAGCCTGCCTATATAAACTTCCCCTTCCTGTCTGTCAGTGCCTGTTTATACTGGTTCCTCCAGCTTGTGCTAGGTTCCAGTGTTTGCTGCAACTATTGCTGTTATTCTGTTTCTGTCTCTTGCGGCCGACCTCTGCTTGTGACCTCGACCACGCTATCTGCCGCTTGCCTCCGACCTCTGCTTGTGACCTCAACCACGCTATCTGCTGCCTCCCTTCAACCTCTGCTTGTGACCTCGACAACGCTACCTGCCTCCAGCCTCCGACCTCTGCTTGTGACCTCGACCACACTATCTGCCGCCAGCCTCTGACCTCTGCTTGTGACCCCGACCATGCTCCCTGCTGCTCCTGCCACTGGATTCCAGTCCAGCCATAGATCAACCCTTGACACAATGGAAGAGGAGTTATTTAGGTTTAATGACGAAATTAGGAACCTGAAAGATAACGTCGATGACTTGGAAAATCGGGAAAGAAGACAGAACATCAGGGTAAGAAATCGATTCAGATAACTTGCAACCCTATTTAATAAATGTATTTACGCAAATAGTCCCGTCTCTCCTAACAAGTTATCTACATATGGATAGAGCACACCGAGCCCCAGGCCCAAGGATCACGGACCCCCGGAAATCCAGGGATGTAATAGCAAAATTACAATATTACACTACTAAGGAGAAGATTATAAGAGGCTGCAGAAATCAAGAATTTTTGGACTTTGTGAACTCTAGGATCCAGATCTTCCAAGATCTCTCCAGATTTACAATCGCAAGATGAAAAAGTCAACGCCCAGTCACAGCGGTTCTCAGAGACAACAAGTTCCGCTACAGATGGGCTTTCCCATTTCGACTTGTGGTTAATAAGGATGGCAGGCCAGTTTCGTTAAGACACCCAGAGGAGGCGGAGAATTTCCTAAGAGCCCTTGGCCTACATGAGCGGCTGACTATGAAACTGCAGCATGCCCCGACATCTGGGGATCGCCGGAAGCCCCACACCAAGCAGTAAGCAATCGGCTGGGTGTTTCCGAGTCCGCCCACCCGCCCTGAGGGTGCAAAGGGTCCCAACCCCACGGTTGAAGTCCGACCAGATAGAAGAGGTCGCCGGTCCAGAATTTATGTCGTGCTGCAATCTTTTTCCCTCTGTGTTTTTGATATTTTATCTGCCTCGCTATGGTCCCGTGCGACTTGGAAGGAGAACAAAGGATCTAAAGAGAAAGGAGACTTTCTAATGGTTTCAATGCTATTCTGTTTATTACTTGTGGACGTATTGACTCTGTTGATTTGACGAAACTTTATATGACCCTAACCCGCATCCCCATTATAATAACGATAATATGTATATTCTCTAGGAAATGTGAAACCATTTATTGTGGGAGGTCTAGGCTGGTTTTTTTCGTTTTGTTTTTTCTTTAGTACTAAAAGCTAATATTAGTCTTTCTATAAAAGGGATAGGAACTTAGATGGTAAGTAGTTTGGAGGTATGTATATTAAGGAGCCCATCGGAGTTCAGGATTCCCGGAGTCCTCGAGGCTAGACCCCCCCACCCCCCCACCGTACAAAGGCTTTTCTTGCCCTTTATTTTGGTCCACTGTAGAATCGTTAGTTAAAAGGTTTTGGGATGGACAGTAGGTCCATTACTTCTATGTAGTTGTTGTTGTGTGCTTCTGTCCTGTTTTTTTCTAACCTCGTTCCCCCCCCCCAAAATTGCTCCTCCCCCCCAATACCACTACAGATCATCAAGGAGGCTGCGCCTTCCCTCCTTTATTGTGGACCGTAGTATGTCTTTCAAGTTCAAGTCTTCAAGTTCAGGTAACGACTCCTTCATACCCAAACTATAAAAATATATATATTTATTTATTGTGAGCTGTTGTGTGTGTATTTTTTTTATTAGCGGGGGTGGGTGTTTAGGGCTTGCGGGTGGGTAGCGGTAGGGCTTAACCCCTTCATGACCGTAGCGGTATTAACCGCTAAGGTAATGAAGGGGTTAAGTCCACCCGCAACCCCCTCGCAAGCCCTAAACAGCCACCACGGGCTAAATACCCCCTTCACCCACCCCCGCTACCCACAATAAACCTGGCACAGCTGGTTAACCCCTTCGTTGCCTTAGCGGTATCAGCGGTATCAGCTCCGGAGACCACCGGCATCAATCCCAGGTAGGAAAAAAGCCTGATTTTTTTCTAAGTGCCGTTCCGCCACTCATCCGCAGCCTCTCTCCAGCAACTTGACAACTTTTTGGGGCGAGACGGATTGCCGTGAAAATCTCAATTCTAGAGCGGCGAGTAGCGGCGCAAAGCTACTCGCCACTACTAGAATTGAGCGGGTTTCAAAACATGGCTAGTTGCGGCACAAAGTGCCTTTTCGCCGCGCCGATGGCGGGGAAAAAAACGCCAAAAAACTGCGTTTTTTTGCTTTTCGACAAGTTTTCGGGGCTTACTGAATCGTGGTATGCATTTTTGGTGCAAAACGGGCGAAAATTGACTTTGCGCCGCTTACTGCATGAGGCCCAATTTCTCATCTAAGGTTGAGTGGAGGACCCCTCTTAGCCTACAGTATATGGACTTGTGTTTATTTGTAACACTGTAAATTATTCACTTTGATCATACAATTTATGTTAAGTGCTGTGGTCTGATATATGACCTTAATTCACATTGTATGTGGTTTATAAATTCAAGATTAGAAGGCGATTGTCTATTGTCACTGTTTGCTTATTCACATTGATTTTCGATCCTTTATTCACGGGATTTTGTTCCATAGTTTGCACGGTTTATATTCTGTGAGGGCGCCACCCTACGCCCTGTTTGGTTTAAATTGTCTGATTCTACTAACTTACACAATTTAGTATCATCACCAAAGATGGAGACTTTGCTCTTTATGCCAACCTCAAGGTCATTAATAAACAAGTTAAAAAGCAGGGGTCCCAGTACCGATCCTTGAGGTACTCCACTCACAACTTTAGCCCAACCTGAAAAAGATCAGTTTATTACAACCCTCTGTTGTCTATCCTTCAACCAGTTTTCAATCCAGGTGCAAATGTTTTTATTGAGTCAAATTTGCTTTATTTTGTACACTAACCTCTTGTTTGGAACCATATCAAAAGCCTTTGCAAAATCTAAATAGACCATATCAACTGCATTACTCTGATCTAAATTCCTACTTACCTCCTCAAAAAAACTAATAAGGATAGTTTGGCAAAACCTATCCTTCATAAAGCCACGTGACAATTACTAATAATTTTGTTTTCCATTAGCTATTCATGAATATTATCCCGTACTAAACCTTCAAGTAGCTTCCCCACTATTTATGTCAGGCTTATAGGTCTGTAATTACCCTATTGTGATATAGCTCCCTTTTAAAATATAGGCACCACATCAGCTTTCTGCCAATCTAGTGGTACTGAGCCTGTGGAAATTCAGTCCTTGAATATTAAATGTAATGCGCTATTGTGGCTCTCTTCTTCTCTATTAAAACTGGATCCGTTCTGTGATCAGTCGATGAAGATTCGGCTCGGGGATTCACTAAATGGCTGTCAGTGCAGCAGAAGAGGACCAAAGATGCAACGTTCTGTGACAGGGCAGTCACTAGATACAATTGATGCACTGCTAGAGAGAGGGCAGGGCTCAAAAAGGGGTGTGTCAGAGACTATTTCAGAAGAGGAAGGGGATGTGACTTTGTAAAGGTTGCTATAGAAACAAAAAATGCTTGTTACATTATAATACATAAAAATGTAATTCAGAGTTGTTTAAAAAAAATGCTAACAGTACTTTATCATAGTACTGAAGTGATTTAATAGAAAAAAAAACACAAGCATGTAGAATATTGCTTGGTCCGCAGCTTTAAAGAGGGAGACACACACCAACCAGATGTGTTAGGTTAGCAATCAATTAAACCATACCCACTGCAAGCTCAATCATGCAGGAGAGAAAAAAAAGTTAGTTACCACACAATTGTAAAATACATTAACCCACTGTACACTCCCCAAGTTCGTCCACCCCTGCTAGTGTACACTAGTATACACAGCAAAAGCATTTCCCTTCCCTTCTTGTTCTAACTCCACACTTGATACAAATAGCCCTTGAAATCAAACAACGACAGTCACACAGATCAGGACAAGCATTCGGTGCTTCGAGTCCCATTGGGAGGAAAGCGCTATATGAAATAAAGTTATTATTAACATTACTGGTTGAGGGGGCAGTGATCTCAATTGCCCTCATTTAGTGGCCTATTGTCAATTTAATTGTAAGCCACGTTTACAAAACTAAAGTTGTTTGTTTTAAGCCAAGATGTAGGATTTTGCTACAAAGTCTAATCTTGCAAATGCTGGAGATCTGAACAACAGATAAGGGTTTAAGGTGCCCGCCCAGTGCTAGAACAGTTACATATTTACATAATAGATGAAGTTGAAAAAAGACATACGTCCATCAAGTTCAACCTATGTTAAATTCAGAAGACAGATACTTTATCCTATATCAGTAGTTACAGTATTTTGATGCAAAGGAAGGCAAACAGAAACCCCCAGTTACACATCATCCAATGATATCTCACAAGGGCAAAAATACATTCCTTCCTGACAACATGATACATCAAAATAACCCTATCTTGTGAGGGCTGTAACTGTTTAAGATATATAATAATTCAGACAGTAACAATTCAACAGGCAATTAAACATTTCCTGTTTTATAACCAAAGATCAACAGCATAATTTAAGCAATTACATGTGCCTGTCAGAGCTACTCCCGCAAAGCATTTACTACAAAACTATTTTAGAAGCAAAGTGAAAGAAAAATAACACGTTATTGCATCCCCAACTTTTCCTTCGAAGCAAGTATGTTTTCAAAGAAAAAATGACGGAACTGCAATGTTTAAACATACCTAAGTCACGCAGGAGGACATATTATTTTTGAACCAAAGTAGCAGGCGTGAAAAAAACATGTGTGCGGGGAAATTGGAGGATGATTGTAAAGGTTGCAAGAGTTTGATTGGCGTTTCTTTGCTTTATATCATTTCAAATAAACCTTAGATGGTCATTAATATCTTGAAGCAAAGCATCATTTCTCGAGCATTCTTTAAACCACTGACTTACTATATAGCAGCAAAAGGGAAAAAAGGTTCCTAAACAGGTACGAATATAATAAGTAATTCAAGACATGACATGGTTTTCTTGACATTGCATATTATCGCTCTTCCTGTGCCCACACATGGGTTTTTAAAAATGTTGAAAAGTGGTGTAAAAGACAAAAATGTGCAAAGTACTTGAAATGTTGCTGTTGATTACCTAACACCATTCTCAAGTTCAAACCCCTTTCATTTTTTAATATATATATTAAAATGATATACTGTGAATATATATATATATATGTATATATATATATATATATATATATATATATATATATATATATATATATATACTGTATATATATTTTTTTATCAAATTGTGTATGTTGAGTTGAGTTAACTCATTAATTAAATGCAAATGACAAAATAGAGTAGGCATACAATTTTGTGGATGGAAAACTTAAATGGAGCGGTAAGAAGCGTATGGTCAGTTTCATGAACAATAAAATGTAAGCAGTACATTATTATTATTGCTTATTTGTAAACATATTGCGTAGCGCATTGTATGAACGATACAAAAAGTCTTTAATTATGCCTTTGATACAGTTTGGTCTTTGTTAATACTGTATTTATTTTGCACACACAAAATGTTTCCTTAGCTGACTTTCATCAAATGTCATGTTTTTTCATCCAAGTGCAAAAGTATAGTCTGTATATGCAATGCACACATTCGGTAACAATCATTGACTGTTCTTGTTCGTCTCCTGTGCATGAAAATGACTTATTTGACATTAGAGCAGTGCCCTGGCCTGATATATTTGTTACTGCAGCCAAACACAGAAACAGAAAAAGCAAAGAATAGGCTGGGACCAGGGGCGGGTTGAAGATGAAACGTGGCCCGGGCATTTCACTTACCTGCTGGCCCTACTCCCCAGATGTCATGAGGTCGCAGCGTGACGTGATAGCATGTTGTCATGGCAACACGTCACCATGATGATGCAGCGTCACATGACGCCTCAACGTCGACGGAGGAGGGCCGCTGTGGAAAAGGTAAGTCTTACAGAGGTCTGGCTCTCTCCCCTAGCAATCAGTTTCATTGTTGTGGGAAAGAGCGTGGGGCCTCTGTAACCGTGATCCATAACGCAGCTATGACCCACAAGCCGAGCGACAAGCCCGAACGTCTGCTAGGGCCATCCGCAAATGGGTACATTTAATAGCCAAGGCAGCACTGGCCCACCAGGTATTTTCCCGTGTCCCGGTGGCACAATCCGCCCCTGGCTGTGACCTGCGTTCATTCAAATGTTCTGTCAAACTCATGCCCACTATTAGGAGGAGACGTCTCTGCACTCCTACTCTTGTTATTTAGCCTGAGCAGAGGCAGCACAATAGTAATATGTCAGTCCTGTGCTTACCATTTGATAGCTTTTAAGAACTTCAATCAGCCTCCGTATCTGGATACCGTGTTTAGAGTGGCAAACTTGATCACTAAAAATCAACTCACCAAATGCCCTAAGCTCTGTCAGCCTCTTTAACCTAACGTTAACCTAAATTAAAGTTAACCCGGTGCTGCTCCTTAAATAACGTACGGTTACTTTGAAGTGCTTAAACCAACCTTGAAACAACACGTGGACAGATACTTGTGCTCAAAAAGGAGCCCACCTGAGGTACCTAGGAGTCCTTAAAATATAGCTTAATGCAGGCCTGCACAACTCCAGTCCTCGAGGGCCGCAAACAGGCCAGATTTTCAGGATATCCCTAAATCAGCACAGCTGGCTCAATTAGTGGCTCTGTCAGCTGAGCCACTAATTGACCCAGCTGTGCTGAAGTAGGGATATCCTAAAAACCTGGCCTGTTTGCGGCCCTCGAGGACTGGAGTTGTGCAGGCCTGGCTTAATGGATACCCCTTAAACTTAGGACAAATAACATCTTTTACCTATCTACAGTAGGTAACTCATGTTATTTGCCCTGATTTTACCTCGCCTAGTGTATCTGGCCCCGTGGGAGAAAGGGATGGGGGGCATGATAGAGGGTAGAGAGAGAAGGTTAGGTATTCTAGAGTGGGAGAAAAGGGAGACATGGAGAAAGTGTTTGACACCCAGTGGTAGACCCAAACACTCAGCAAATTCTACCAAATCATTCCTGGGGAAGTCCCAATGTCCCTTCTACTTTGGCATAGTTTAGTTGCTTTGTTTTCCACAGAAGTCTCACAATCTGTACCTTCTTATCAAACTTTTAATGCAATTCTATCTTAAGATAGAAACAAAGCCACAGAGCAGGGCTGTTTAGGGTTTGTCAAAACTATGCAAAATAGTATATTTTGTATATTATCCTGTCAATATACATATGCAGCACAGCAATATACTGTACATTGCCAAACAATTCACGTAACATTCAATATAACTTGCAATCTATTTTGAACAAAATGATATCCTTTTTCGGAATGATTTTATTGCCCAGATTTCTTCCAAAGAGAACCTAACTCCCACAGAAAAGTTGCCCTTTTAAAGTGTAGTGCTGAGTTCAACTCAATACATTAATTGAGACATATCACAATTACGTGGACATGCATCATTTGACGCATTGAAGTGGAGGCTTACGAGGTCAACCAGATCTACGAAGGACTCTCGAATACCAGTAGACCTACCACCATTTACCAGCCAAGTCCACTATGTGGGCCTAAATAATAGTAAAAATAATAAATTGTATAAACTGCACCAGCTTTCCTGTGTCATCCAGATCACACTCATTTTATTGATGTCCTATTAAATCAGCAGCTCCCTCCAAAAAAATAAATAATATTTTTCAAGCTTACCTGAACCCTGGAGCTGATTTGTGGCCTTTCGGACCTCCAGGAACCCCCCAGTAAAGCAACAAAAAAAGTCATTTTCATTTGTTTGTATTAACAAACATGCCTATCAGGGGGTCACCAATAGAAAGCTGCTGTGTCATCGGCTTTCTAAAGGGTGCCGGATCCCACAGACATTTTCTGTCCACTGGGTAATTATTCCTGCAAAGTGAAAAAGCACTTTAGTCGCTCAGGAACCAGGGATTCTACAGGGGCTGGGGGAACAAGGATCAGTTCCGCGGACCCTCAGGTTCAGGTAAGCTAAATATATATATATTTTTTTTTTTAGAGTAGACAGGACTGCTCCTTTTTTGTTTCTAAAGACTGCTCAGCCCTGATAATTGCCCTGTATTTGTCTGCACTCTTTCCTCAGTTAATTATGAGCTCATAACCAGTGCTCAAAAAAAGCGGCGTGAATTGCATATTCTGTGATAGTTTTTTATTGATTTTTTTTGCTGTTAGGTCTACATTAGCAGAGCTAATAAACATCCGTAATTATGAAAACATTACAACTGGCAAATTTTCTACATTACACATGGCAGAGAATGTGTTATATTGCCAAGGGATTACCCTGTGTCGTCATTTCAATATGTTACTCTGTGGGCCTGCACTTTTAATAGGACCATCTGATTCTTTCTGAATAAAGGAAGTTCATTATTCCTTTAATTACATTCATAACATTTTAATTGGCTTCAGAATTCTTCAAAGTTGTGGTGGCAAATACCCAGAAATACATTTTTAATGTATCATATATCATAAATTCTATGTTGTAGAGTTATGAACGTTTGTTAGCGTGGTTACTTTACATTTTTATATATTTCTTCGGATGCTTACACATTTGTGTTATCTATACATAAATATTTCCTTTGATTTTATTTCCAGACTTTATTTTCCTTTTGCCTTTTATCTATAGTTGCAGTGGAAATGTATGCATTTTTGTTTCATTTATCATTTATTTGAGCAAAATCAAAAAAATAAATATGTCAGTGCTTTTCGATAAATGTATACTATACTTTGTCAAAATGTGTTAGCTTAGCTTTCTGTTGGATCCCCTCTTCTATTTATTAATATATGCTGAAGAGTATTTGCTGTAGCATTTCAATACTGCTACATAAGATTATTTTATAGACCAGTTAACATTGTCCCATACCATGGGAGTTATTTTTCAAAGTCATCTTGCTGCAAAACTGGGTCAAAAATATGGCACAGATTGTATTTGTAAGGAAGAGTATTCCAATTGGTACCAATGGGATTCTCCTGCTTGATAAAACTGGTGCATTATATTTCGCACTGATTTTGCCCTGATTTTCAGCCGGGAGACTGACCCCATATACTGTACCTTCCGTAAAATGGGCCTTCAGATTTTTGCAAGTAGATGAAATGAGTCTTTTTGACATGGTGTGTCTTAAATACTAATTTCAATGGCATAATAAGTAGGGTTCCTAAGTAACTTTCTGCTTTTGTGCGCGTGAAAAGGGGTTATGTATCTGCAGCCTCCTGACTGCAAAATAGGGTTGCCAGGTAGTTTCTCCAAAAATACTGGACACCTCTCTCGGCTCCATGCTTTTCCCCCCTCTCCTTGGCCCCAGTCCAAGGCTCCTGACACCTCCTCCTGATTGGGTGCATTACCCAGCAGCAGCCAATCAGGATAGAGGAAGCTGCTCAGCCCCCTAGCAACAAACAGCCCTGCTACGGGGAATCCATAGCCCCCCAAGCCAGTCAGGTCACTAAGTCCAGAGAGGTAATACCAGACACATACATATCAAGAGAGGTAATACCGGACACATACATGTCCAGAGAGGTAATACCGGACACATACATGTCCAGAGAGGTAATATTGGACACATTATTATCCAGTATTACCTCTAATTCTTATTGGACAGAGTGTTCAAATACAGTCCAGTTCAACACTAGACACCTGGCAATCCTGAGTGCAAAATCAGAGCAAAAACATTGCACCAGATTTATCAAAGAAAAGGGTCAAATAGAATATAATGGTATTGTCGCTGTGGTAAATATGGCCCAGCTTTTGTTGCTCCAGTTTTGCAGATTTAATATAATAAAGCGAACTTGATCATACAGTGATCAGCCAAAAACTGCCATTGACTTGAATGACATAATTGTGACCAGTTGCTACGAAGACTATTTAATCAGCCCCTTTGATAGACAGTTCCCTAATTGTTTATCTTAAAGCAGCAATAGTACATCTTTGAACTTTGTGTAATGATTTTTTTACATAACTGGAATTGTACTCATATTAAAACATCCAAATTATATTTTCCCATGGGACTTTCTAATAGAGTTGGCAGACCAAAATATGCTTTTCGTAAACACCCAAGGAGGAGCAAACTTCAAGCAGGGAGGTGTAGGATTCCTTTGTGAACGTGCATTTGAATGGAACGCACAGGTGCCAACTTCCGAAATAGAACACATATCCGTTCCAGTGATGTCACTCTTCTTCTACTGGTAAGAGAAGACATGTTAGAATTGATTCAAAAAAGGAAACAACCAATAGGCCATTTAGCATTTTTTCCCTAAAAACTTGGAAATGAAGGTAGGCAACCAAGAGTTTATAGTGAATAGAAGGGTAAGAAAAAAAAATGTAAAAAAAATTGAACCCCTATGTTTTTAGTATTCGTTTAAGTATGCTTTGCAAATAATGGCTTTCATGTTTGAGTTTTTTTTCCATTGGTGTTTTAAAGTATTCATTTTCAAATATTCAAGGAAATACTTGACACTTCAGTTGCTGTTTAAGGTGTAATTTACAGCTGTGATTGACAATCTTGGTAGCTAAACTGTCTTCTGCAGGTCAGCCTGTCAAATACTGTATAAAGTGCCAAGGGGTAGAACATGACACAGTTAACATTGCTATTGCCTAATAATACGTTTTATAATGTCGCTCCTTTAAGTTTGATTCGTTTTATGAGTAACCAAAAAAAAAAATATATTAAAAGGGTGAAATATTTACATACATTTTACCCCATGTCCTTAACCTTATCAAATATTATTTCTAATTATTATATTTTTGTTAGTACATGCATGTAAAACTGGAAGAAAAACAATGCATTTCCCCAATAGAGTGCAACACAAGACTTTAGTTCACCAAAGCTCATCGCCGACTAATCCAAAATCAGTCAAGTGAAATGGTAAATAATTCTTCTTCATTTCTAACAAGACTAACGTGCCGATGACATTTTCTATAAAATGTATGTGTACAATGGCATCAACGCATAGTCACATCTATTCAGGAACTTTCTTTAAACCGCAGCTTACTTTAAACCTGCTATTATATTTCATGTATGTATTGAATGTACGTGCCTTTGAATGAAGACTTTCTTGTCTTGTTGTGTATTTTTATGTCTAATTATATAGCGCTGTGTACAGTCAGTGCTATATTAAAATAAAATATTAATATTCACAGGCTATAGGTGGCTCATCTCCTGGATGTAATATTTATTTGTGAAATGGTCAGGAGATTTATATTAGTGAAGCAGGTCCGCTTAGTGGGCAGTATTTTGTTTCTCTCTGTGCATTTTCCTTTCCTATTTTCTGTAGCAGGGATCCACTGGAGAAGACGCATTACTTTCTTGTAACTGAGAACTACAGTACTAAGGTGACATTTAGCGTATATTTCCTGCTGAGATGGGAAATCAAAATGGCTGCTCAGTGCATAAGTGACTGAGACGGTACAGTAGATAAGGAGAACTTGCTCTCTTCTCTTATTTTGTAAACCAGGGAAGTTCCCCATGGTAAGGGCTGGGACACGCTGCGCCCGGCGGCGCGGGCGGCCGCGCGGGCGGCCGCGCGAGCGTTCCCCACCTTCAGGGGAATCCTCCCGAGCAGGTCCCAGTCACCCCTCGCTGCACGGCTCACTACGCACTGTGACGCGTCAGCCGGCAGGGGATGCAAGAAAATTGTGATCCCGAGCGGTGACGCGTCACGTGGTGCGCTGATGAGCCAATCAGCGGCGGGGGCGGGGGCGGGAGTGGGAGCTGTCACACAGCTTCCTACACAAGGTAGGGGGTGGTGTGTGTGTGTGTCTCTGTCTGTGTGTCTCAGTGTCAGCGTGTCTCAGTGTCAGCGTGTGTGAGGGCATTTGAGGGGGAAGGTGGAGGGAGCTGCTTACATTCCAGCAGCCCGCAGCAGCTACCTCCTGTCCTGCAGACCGAGCCCGAGCCCGTGGAGGGAGGGGGGTTGAGAGTAGCGGGTCCCTCCGCTTAAACCACGCCCTCCCCTCCCGCCACCCTCCCGCTCCGGCTCCCTACAGACCGCATATCGGTCTGTGTCTGTCAGCGCCCCGTCTGTCTGCAGTGCGGGCGCGCTGACTGAGGGAGCGGGGCCTTAGCCTAAGCAAGCAGACATGCTGCATGAGTAGAAAGGGGTTAACACAATCCAAGTATGCAAAAATCTGATCGTAAATGAAAGCCCAAAAGAAGGCAGGGCCTTTTGAGGGAGAGGGGGGGATAAGGAATTATATATTATAATTGGTGTCTATAATACTTACACAGCCAAGTGTAAGTACAGATACTTCAATTGGTATCTGTGGGGTTTCACACCCGTCCACACCGATCAACAGGACAGGAATCAGGTGTCCGCTCACTTCCGGGAAAGTGAAGACTTGAAGCAATAAAGTGGTGGAGGAAGCACACAGGAGCCTTTTCTGACCCCCACAACCATTTGAACTTCATGAGCCTGATGAAGCCGATGAATCGGTAAAACGCTTAGCTCCTTACTTGTTTGTTTCTGACCCACGGGGGCTTCCGTAGTCAGTGTGAGCAGCCGCAGTTGCAGTCACACGTAGTGCTTCCATCCTCCTGCTTTCCGGACGCGGAGACAGAGTTATCTGAGACAGGACGCCTCACCTTGCAACGGCTGTTAACCTGGGACTTGTTCGATGTGAGTGATTTGTGAGTTGTTACTACACTCCAATAAATGTTTTGATCTGTATGCTGATACAATTGCCTCACTTACCTTCAACCGCTACACTGGGAAGGAACCGGACCATTTTACGGGCACAACAGAGGGAACTCTCTGCCAAAACCCTGCTTGTGAGCGGACACCTGATTCCTGTCCTGTTGATCGGTGTGGACGGGTGTGAAACCCCACAGATACCAATTGAAGTATCTATACTTACACTTGGCCGTGTAAGTATTATAGACACCAATTATAATATATAATTCCTTATCCCCCCCATCTCCCTCAAAAGGCCCTGCCTTCTTTTGGGCTTTCATTTACGATCAGATTTTTGGATACTTGGATTGTGTTAACCCCTTGCTCCCCCTGTCTTCCGTTTCTCATCATATACTAAGGGTCTTGGATGGTACCTCCTTGGGTTGAAGCAGAAGGGACTCCTAGGTCATCTTTCATTGCATAGAGAGACCTTATTTGTTGGTAACAATATTTATTTTATTTCAATTCCTATTTTTGATTTAGAGCTTAAGGTAAGCGCCTGGTTTTCTGTTCTATATGCTGCATGAGTAAACAACAGTTAATATACAAGCAAAATACTGACTTTGAAGGGATTGCTGTTGACTATTTTTGTCAGCGGGGCAAGCCACAGGACCATAACTGCCACAGTGAGGGAGGATTACCGCTACCAAGAGTCTGATCCGGAAGCATTGATCCCACACAGCGTGACCGCAGCCACACACTATCGTCCGGAGCCGCGGTCGTCCACGGCTTCGGAGACAGTCTAGGGACTTGGGAAACAGTGTCTTACTACATCTGTACATCAGTGAAATGAAGCCATGTGATGCTATGCATTATTATATTCTTATCTTTAAAACGAGATCATTGCTGATGTCACCGCTTTGCCTTCATTATAGGCACAGGTTCCAATAACTACTTCTACCAATACCACAACCTTTCTGTACAAAGAACCAAAGCTTTCTGATCTTATTACATTTTAATCCCAAATAAACCTGAGCACATCATGTGAAAAAGCAAAAATATAAGTAACTGCCCCAAAGATTTTTCCTCAAATGCTCCCCTGAATCTACCGACTTGAAGACAATTTTAGTTTTAAGGGTTGTCACTGTATAAGGGAGACTCTGTGGTTGCTATTTCTTCTAACAGAACCCCTGATTATCTCACAGTCACTGTTTATTCGCTCTCTTCCTCAGACGGGGCTGTGACATCATCAAACTGGAATTTCAGCTCCATCGGATTGTATTTGCCATGCTGCCTTAGCCCCGGCAGCAGGAACTTCCATGGGGACTTTGTAGAGAGTTCCAAGGAAGTTTAGGAAGGTTCAGTAGAAATGTTTGAAGATTCTCTTTGAAAGCGGAAGGTAAACAATACCGTGTACTTTTTTTTAGTCTAGAAGAGATTGCACTCCTATTGTATGTCAAAGCTCAACCCCAAGTACTCTATGTAAAATGAAAATGAACTCCTTGTGTTACCTTCACAGCCCTTCCTGTTTTATCATTTATCTTCCGGTAAATACGTTTACGAACAAGTGCATGCTGTCACTATAAGTCGAATCGTTCTATGCAGCATCTTATTTACGAGCATATGGTGCAGGCAGAATGAAATAAGATGCTGCTCAGATGATGACATCCACTGGAATGACACAATAAAATCAACATAATGAATATCAGCTATCTAAACAAGCCTTTCGTTATTGAAAAGGTTATACAGTATTTGGAAGGAGGTGTTGTGTAATAGTTGGGGCTTTGTTGTTGAATTCATGTCTTGGCCTGCAATATTTACCGTTTACATGCGAAAATGTTTGCACAAAAAAACTACTTAAATCGACCCCAAGAATGGAAGGTGTTGCACTACCCTGATATGAAAGGTCAAATAACCAATGTGCAGGTCAATAGAGTAGCTTTTTGAATAAGTTCTGTATGTGTGCCTGTGGTCCATAGTGTTTCTGCCTCTCCATTATTTGTTGTCCGTCAAGCTAGTGTTGTATGTACTTCAAATGTAATTTCAGAGGGCTGTCCTCTCTCATTCTGTCTCTGTCACCCATTGTAGCTCTATCTCCCACGGAAATCAGATATTCATATACTCCCAGGGCACTGCAATTTTCCCTCACTTAAATATACATGTCCCTACATATAAACTAAAATACATATACAGTACTACAAGTCTTATTGTTTATATACATTACATGACATAGAAAACGTTGAACAGAAAGCTTATTTTACATCTTGGCCGATTAAGTGGCTTTCAAAAGAATGAGTAGGTGGAACTCCTTGTGTGATTTTCTGTGGCCTGCAGGGAGAATATTTGGGCACTCTGAATTAGTGGCACTACCCACCCCAGGATCATTATTAGTGACACCGTGAAATATCATAGGTGCCCAAGGACCATCTAAATTGGATTAGGAGTTCTTTCAGGTAACTCTCACATCTCTAGCATAAGGTGCCCACTTCCCCGGACCCTTCTAAGAATGAGCAAGGTTTAAGCAAATTCCAGTGCACCACCATGGAAGTCTCTTCCCCTTCCAGTCAGATATCAAACACAGGCAGATCTGGGTAAAGTATGACCACCACTGTGCAGAGAGTAGATTCCAATTTCGAGGCTAGATTAAAGCAGCATGTTTTCTCCAATCTGCAATGATGCCACCGTCGCTTTTGTGTTATATGCAGATGCTGGGCTCTATCCTTACTTGTTTAAGTCTATCTTCCACAATCTTTCCTGCCTCCTGCGGTGATGCTCTTCTACCCAGTCACAACTGGAATGGTTTGAAGATTCACATTTAAGGCCACATCCATGGGAAGTTTTTAATGGCAAGCGAACATTAGATAATGTGGTGTAAAACCTGTGGAGCAATGAGCCGTGTTGTTATAGATCAGGTTAGCTCTGGCAGAAGGTTAAGCCATTGTTCACGTTTGTTCTCTGGAACAGCTCAAAACATGCTTAGAAGAGTTTGGTTCATTCGTTGACACAGCCCAATGCACCGAGAATGGTATGCAGTCGTCCGTACTTTCTGGTTTCCATACAGCTTGCAGAGGTTCCTTAACCAGCTGCGACTCAAATGCAGGCCCTTGGTCAGACAAAACCTTGCCTGGATACCCAAAGTCTTATATAAACTCATCACAAGAATTCTGCGGTGCTCTTGGCTGTAAGGTGTCAGACTGTTTGCGGGTACTGGCCAATTCTTTACAACTTTAAACTTTATTTTTGTCTGGGTCCGATGACACTCTCTTTGAACTCACAATGTTCCTCATGTTGACTTGTAACATCAACAAATTACATTTTCATGGCCTGATTTTTAACATTCTGCGCTCGACTATTTCCAATCCGAGTTCTTAAAACTCTGTGATACGCATGATCCACAACGCAGACTAAGAGTACGGGCGGCCCACCTTCCGTGGGTTAAAACTGACCTTATAGCACTCAACTGTTTCAGGGATGCCATGTGAAAAAGCAACTAAGAAACTGGCACTAACAAGGATCTTAATCACTACAGATGCCTGCGGAACATGTGCACAAGGCAAACAAGACACGTAAAAGTACAATATTACTCTGACAATCTTCTCCAGAACACATCAAACCCAGCTAACTTCTGGAAGGTGATCAACAATATATTCCAGCCTTCTAGCCATCAACAACCAAGTAATATCACTAAGGGGGATATTAGTCTGACAAACCCCACTGACATTGCAAATGCATTCATTGATTACTTTGTGGGGTGTGCTACTAACCTATTAGCGAATCGCAACCCAAACCACAAACATGAACCTCACTCTGTGAGTAGCCCCATAGCCCCACCCTCTCCCAACGCTGCTCACAATTTTCAATTTGTCCCAGTATCCGAAGAGATTACACAAGCGCTCCTCAAATTAAAACTAAGCAGCCAATGTGGACCTGACTTATTGCAATCTAAGTTCCTAAAACTTGGTGCCCCAGCCATTGTCAAACCAAAAACTTCCATAGCCAACTCTATTCTGTCCCAAGACCATATCCCTAAGACCTGGAAAACTGCCAGGGTTGTCCCAATCTTCAAAAGTGGGGATAAAAACACTGTCTCAAACTACAGGCCAATCTCACTTCTCCCAATTCTATCCAAAGTCATGGAAAAATATGTTTACTCCCAATTAAGCGATTACTACACCAAGACAAGTTTTCCTAGCCAATTCCAATCTGGTTTTCGCCCCAAACACTCCACGGTAACTACCCAGCTAAAAGTTTGCAATTAAATCCAGTGTGGAATTGAACGGGGACAACTCACTGGTGCAATATTCCTAGATTTTGCAAAGGCTTTTGATACTGTTGATCATGTTACCTTGCTTAACAAACTTCAGGGCTCTGGAATAGGGAAGCATGCTTTAAACTAGATTCATTCCTACCTATCAGGTAGATGTCAACATGTGTCCATCTCAGACTCTAACTCCAACCCCTTGGATATCACCTGTGGTGTACCGCAAGGCTCTGTTCTGGGGCCCCTACTCTTCTCAGTGTTCAACAATGATCTTCGTACAGCTTGTACAGCTTGTAAGGGAGGCTCAATACACGTGTGCAGATGAAACAATCTTGTATGCACTGTGACGATGGAGAGGATTTGGCCCGGGATTAAAGGGGTTACACCCCAATTGGCCACCCTCTAACCTCACCAGGGAGACAAAGGGTTAACTGGGCTGAGGCCCAGACATGTGATTTAACCCTTGTCATAACCTGAAAATGTATATTCGCTGTTCCCCCATGTTTTATTGTTAATCAGTGTCTGCATCACACACACACTAGAATCCATCCGGGAGCACAAGGGTTAATAGTTCTTTAATGATTATAGCTCTTTGTGTAGTTTTCCCGCCTTTTCAGGCACCATTTTGCAGGTCCCCATTGGCCGCCATTAGGGCTCAATGCATTTCAATAGAGAATTGTGCTGTTTTTGTCCTGATTCCTGTAAAGACCAGCAGGTGGCGTCCGAGAGGGAGAGCGGCGGTTGCCCATTGAAAGTCAGTGGGCCCATTGACTTCAATGGAAATGCCTCGAGGTAACCTTTGAAGAACAAGTTGGCTGCCGTCCAGACCGCAAACCGCAAAGCGGATACAATGTCTAAAAAAGAGTTAAAATCACTTGCGTCAAGTTCAACGTTAATTGGCGTGGGAATAAACAGTTCTAGAGCACCTAGAAATAAAATTCTTTTTGCCCCTAGTTCCTAGGATTCCCCCCACTCGACCACAACCGGGTCCCCGAATCCTGGACCCCCAATAAGGGTCGAACCGAGAAGAGCGGGTCGCGCCATAGGCTTCAATGGCGGCGGCAGAAACAGCTCCGAAAAATGACTAAGTGTGAAATGCTGTAATTTAGGAATCCATATCTCCGGTTCCGGAGGGACCAGAGGATCAAGGTTTGGGGTATCTGTAGTCACTGCTCCGGCATCACTGCAGAACCATCCTTGACCCTCTTGGACCAACCCGACGGAGTATGGACCCCCTTGAAAGTTCGGGACTTTTACCATTGATTCCAATGGGAGAAAAACCGCATTGTGAAAAAATTACTAAGTGTAAAATGTTGAAATGTGTAAGTCCATATCTCCGGTTCTGGAATGCCCAGAGGGATGGGATTTGGGTGATATGTAGCCAAGGTTCCGGCTTTAATGCATGCCCATTTCCAGCCCCCTCAGACCAACCAGACGGAGTATGGACGACTGTAAAGATTTGTGGATTTTCTCATAGACTTCAATGGCGGCGGTTCCCCATTGAAAGTCTATGGCAGGAAACCCCATTGACTACAACGGCAGAGTTGCTCCATTGAAACCCATGGTGGCGGAGCCCGTTGTTTTCAATGGGGATTTAGTGAAAAGCTGAGATTTCTTTTTAGCGGAGATTTTTGTATTAAAGTGAAAAATGATTTAATGTGCATTTGTGTATCTCCGGTTTTGAAGGTTGTAGCAAGTCGCTTTTTGGACCATATGGTGTCCCAGTTCTGGCAATGAGAACTGGGAAGTTTGGACCTGCTAGACCCAACGGAACCGGATATTGTAATACGTTTATGTTTTATGTTTAATACTGTGTCCCAAGGTATGGACAAAGACCCAGAGGAAATTCTTTTGCATACCAGGATAGCAGATGGCCCTAGAGGTGACCCAATGTCTAGGACTTAAGTATTGTTCAAAGGGTTTTGTCACCCTCCCTGTTTACCTAAGGGCAGAGGAGGCTCAAACCAGAGCAGTCTTTAAACCATTTCACACCTTTCAAAAAAGGTTTTCCTGCCAGAACTCCAAATGGGTAGACTGGCTGGCATTCCATTTAAATATGTGGGGCTACAGAAATGAGACCCCAGAGTTCTACTGCGCCTGTGTCAACTAGCAGGGGGGCATGTATCAAAATGTCTTCCCACGTTAGTGAGTGGCTGGAGGTAATTGCAAACCAATCACAGGTACTTAGTGTTAAGGATAGAGGGACAAAAGGTTTATAAACTGCTGTCCACCCTATATCCTTGGTTCTTCATGTCTGCATGTCATCAGGCCTGTGTCTTTATGCAAGGTCTTGGGATGATGCAGGTATTGCTGTATGACCTGCCTGTCTTGCTGTGATGTCAGCTGAAATATGGAAGAAATGGCCCAGTCTGTAATCCTGATGGCTTTCTTGTCATAATCTTTAAGTAAGTGTCTATATTTTGCTGTTATTTGTACATTATTGTGTGTTCACCTTTATCAAGGAATAAATTATATTTTATCATATCTAAGTCTCGTCCCAGTTCAAACCCAGGTATATATATATATATATATATATATATTTTTTTTTTTGGTGTAAATTACAGCCTGTCATAAGCTACCGTGACATGCACACAGCCATAGCCTCTCTGACCTTGAACACACACTTCAATCTGACTTTTTGAGACTTGAAAATTGGATTTCCCAAAACAAACTGTTTTTAAACACTGACAAGGCTGTAACAATGGTATTTGGGACTAAGGCTACATTTCTAAAGCTTCCAATGACTAATCTCCATGTCAGAACCAACACTAACACCACCCTAACCCCTGTTACTAGTTTTAAATACTTGGGCATATGGTTTGACTCCCATTTAACATTTGGGATGCACATTGATACCCTGACATCCAAAACCTATGCCAAACTAGGTGTACTTTACAGGAACAAATCCTCCCTAAGTCTGCTGGTCAGAAAGCCTATCGCACAGCAGATGTTAATGCCAATTATCGACTATGGGGACATAGTATACGGCTTGGCACCCCAAACCCACCTTAGCAAACTTGACACCCTCTACAATTCAATATGCCGTTTTGTTCTCCAATGCAACTACAACACACATCACTGTGAAATGCTCAAAGAACTAGATTGGTCATCACTTGAGTCTAGGCGCAAAGTTCATCTCTCCTGTCTTGCCTTCAAATACTTCCTGGGCAAGCTACCCATCTATCCGAACAAGCTCCTTACCCCTACCACATGCAGCACTTATCATCTGAGATCTGACTCCAAAAGACTGTTCATGGTCCCAAGGTTCAACAAAGTATCTGGTCGCTCCTCCTTCTCTTACCGTGCTCCCCAAAACTGGAACAATCTGCTGGAGACTCTCCCAGCCACAACCAGTCTAAGTTCTTCCAAAACTAAAGCTGTCTCACATATTAATCTGGTCAGTAACTGTTACATACAGTACGCCTATAATATATATTATCTCTTACTGCGCATACAATGTCTTGTATATAATGTATACCCTGTTCACTTATGTAACTATGTATTGTAACCATGTATTATTTATCATCTTAACTCTATGCCCAGGACATACTTGAAAAAGAGCTTAAAAAGAAAAATGCGACTTTGCACTAACAAACAATTCTTTAAAATCAGACATTGGAATGTAATGCTTTCCAGCACATTGCTGTCAGCTCGTCTTATCTTTATAATGACGCTGAGGTCCTCCACACGCGATGCGCGCAATCCCCTGCAGTCCTTGGGGTCAGGCAGGCTCAAGCCTACGGGGTTGTACATTCCTTGTGGCTCCCTGGCTTCCCTCTCATAGGTGCAAGCGGTATGGAGGTCCCCTCCTGTAGTTGCCCATCTCCAGTGCAGTCTGTCCAGCCAACAGAGAGGCAGGTCACACATCAGAGTGCCTGAACATTGGGCCTTCTCTGTTCCTCTTCCCCTCAGGGGAGAGTGAGTGTGGACCTTTCCCCTGCCTCTGCTAGAGGGGCCGGGAAGAGCAAGGACAGCTGCGGGGGCCCTTGACCTGAAGTGGATGTCCAGGAACCATCCTACAGCTGGGTAGCCAATGCAGAATCTGTATTGGGCAGGCCACTGCCGTGACTGTGAGTGTTGACCCAATAAAGTTGTTCCTGTTTCATATACCTCCTGCCTGGTGTGTGATCTTACTGGGGAAGGAGAGGGACTATTTCTATCGTAGGAGGTCACCACCATACATCTAGAGCCTGTGGCAGATGGAGGCGCTACACCGCTAGAGAACCATGTGGGGTATGTACCCCAGAAACCTGTCCTGGGTCCCCACAACCATTGGCGGACGACTCAGCCCTCCTGCTTACCAATAGGTAGCATGCACCACACACGCTGTAATGGCAGAATCTCCCATCTGTTGGGGGGAAACACTGTTACACATATTTAAAGCAGCAAACCCCCAGAAGCCTTTATGAGTTGAACTCATACAGTATAAAGTTAGCACATTGCCACTGTGAATGTCCTGCCCTTAAAAACAAAAAAGTGTTAAATATCATGATTTTCTGAACAGTGGCATAACTACATTTTTTGGGCCTCCCTGCAAAAATGTTGTGAAGGCCCCTAAGCAACAAAAAAAACAAAAAAAACTAATTTAGTTTCCAGAGGGGTCCCCATGTGAGCACCCCCTTTTAAACACCTTGCGAGCAACCCTCCTAGTTCCCCATATCTCACACTGCCCCCCTCTCATCCTCACACTCTCTCCACTGTTACTGTCCCCCTCTCTCTCCCATGTCTCACCTCTTTTCTTTCTCTTCCTCCCTCTCACTCTTCCCCCCATCTCTCTCCCTCAAACATCCACTCCTCACTCAATCCCCTCCCGCACACTCTCCATTTCCCCCCACCCCACACACACACACACACACAATCCCCGCTCCTGCACACACAATTCCACCCCCACACACACACATACACGCACATACACACACATAATCCCTCCTACACACACACACAATCCCCCCTACACACACACACACACACCCCTACACACACAACACAACCCACCCTTATACACACACACCTTTTTTTACCTGGGGGGAGAAATTGCCTGTGTGCAGTGAAGGCCCCACCCCCGCAGCAAGCAGGTGCAGAGAGCAGCAGCCAACACGGAATTTGAGCCCAACTTCCAGCAGCGGCCGGCGGGGCACCCCTGCTCTACCTGGCCCCCCGCAATGCAGGGTTTAGCAGCACGGTGGTTACGCCACTGTTTCTGAATCTCTAGTTTCTGAGGTTATCATGGTAACCTTTACACTTTATAGGGCTCAGCGGAGAGCTCCTTGTGACAAATGTTGACAAAGATGTGGAAATCTTTTCAATTACCAAGATGTTGCCTTCCTTTCCAACTATTTATATATACAGTCATGTGAAAAGAAAGTACACACTCTTTGAATTCTATGGTTTTACATATCAGGACATAATAACAATCATCTATTCCTTAGCAGGTCTAAAAATGAGGTAAATGCAACCTAAGATGAACAACAATACATGACATATTACACCGTGTCATGATTTATTTAACAAAAATAAAGCCAAAATGGAGAAGCTATGTGTGAAAAACTAAGTACACCCTTACTGCTTCCATAGGAATTAAGATGCTAAGTAGCAGACAGGTGCTGCTAATCAAATGCCCCTGATTAATTGATCATCATCAAGTGTAACCACCTCTATAAAAGCCGAAGTTTTCGCAGTTTGCTGGTTTGGAGCACTCAGGTGTGTGTTAACACAATGCCAAGGAGGAAAGACATCAGCAATGATCTTAGAGAAGCAATTGTTGCTGCCCATCAATCTGGGAAAGGTTCTAAGGCCATTTCCAAACAATCTAAAGTCCATCATTCTACAGTGAGAAAGATTATTCAAAAGTGGAAAACATTCAAGACAGTTGCCAATCTTCCCAGGAGTGGACATCCCAGCAAATTCACCCTAAGGTCAGACCGTGCAATGCTCAGAGAAATTGCAAAATACCCAAGAGTTACATCTCAGACTCTACAGGCCTCAGTTAACATGTTAACTGTTAAAGTTCATGACAGTACAATTAGAAAAAGACTGAACAAGTATGGTTTGTTTGGAAGGGTTGCCAGGAGAAAGCCTCTTCTCTCTAAAAATAACATGGCAGCACGGAAAAGGTTTGCAAAGTTGCATCTGAACAAACCACAAGATTTCTGGAACAATGTCCTTTGGACAGACGTGACCAAAGTGGAGATGTTTGGCCATAATGCACAGCGCCACATTTGGCGAAAATCAAACACAGCATATCAGCACAAACACCTCATACCAACTGTCAAGCACGGAGGGGTGATGATTTTGGCTTGTTTTTGCAGCCACAGAACCTGGGAACCTTGCACTCATTGAGTCGACCATGAACTCCTCTGTATACCAAAGTATTCTAGAGTCAAATGTGAGGTCATCTGTCCAACAGCAAAAGCTTGGCCAAATTGGGTCATGCAACAGGACAATTATCCCAAGCACACCAGCAAATCTACAACAGAATGGCTGAAAAAGAAAAGAATCTAGGTGCTGCAATGGCCCAGTCAAATTCCAGACCTCAACCCGATTGAAATGCTGTGGCTGGACCTTAAGTGAGCTGTGCATAAGCAAATGCCCACAAACCTAAATGAAATGAAGCAACGTTGTAAAGAAGAGTGGGACAAAATTCCTCCACAATGATGTGAGAGATTGATAAAGTCATACAGAAAACGATTACTTCAAGTTATTGCTGCTAAAGGTGGTTCTACAAGCTATTGAATCATACGGTGTACTTAGTTTTTCACACATGGCTTCTCAATTTTGGCTTTATTTTTGTTAAATAAATCATGGCATGGCATGTCATGTGTTGTTGTTCATCTGAGGTTGTATTTATCTATTTTTAAACACCTGAATGCTCCAGACCAGCAAACTGCTAAAACTTCGGCTTTTATAGAGGTGGTCACACTTGCTGATGATCAATTAATCAAGGGCATTTGATTAGCAGCACCTGTCTGCTACTTAGTATCTTAATTCCTATGGAAGCAGTAAGGGTGTACTTAGTTTTTCACACATGGCTTCTCCATTTTGGCTTTATTTTTGTTAAATAAATTATGACACGGTGTAATATGTCATGTGTTGTTGTTCATCTGAGGTTGTATTTATCTATTTTTAAGACCTGCTAAGGTACAGATGATTGTGATTATGTTCTGATATGTAAAACCATGGAAATCAAAGAGGGTGTACTTTCTTTTTCACATGACTGACACACCTCTTTTTTTCTTTTTTCAATAGATTCCCGTGGATCCTCTCAGAAGCTGCGGAAAAGTCACGTCACTACTGTATATCCTTTTCACTTATTTGTTCACTTACAGACTTTATTATGGACATTTCAAATTATCACTGTATTGCACCGTTTATGAATGTTTGTCACATCCTAGTGCACTTCAGGTTTTTATATTTATGTTTATGTTTTTGGTTTATATCACTACACTATTGATATTCCTCACGTCATATGTTACTTTTTTTCACTTTATAATACTTCTCTAGTCACTATTGGCATTTATAGTGTATAATATATACATGCACTGTACAGGCATACCCCGGTTTAAGGACACTCACTTTAAGTACACTCGCGAGTAAGTACATATCGCTCAGTAGGCAAATGGCAACTCGCGCATGCGCCTGTCAGCACGTCCTGAAAAGCAATACCGGCTCCCTACCTGTACCGAAGCTGTGCGCAAGCGGGGAGACTATAGAGCCTGTTACACATGTTATTTACATCAGTTATGCACGTATATGACGATTGCAGGACAGTACATGCATCGATAAGTGGGGAAAAGGTAGTGCTTCACTTTAAGTACATTTTCGCTTTACATACATGCTCCGGTCCCATTGCGTACGTTAATGCGGGGTATGCCTGTATATAGGTACACACATGTACAGTATATCTTTTTGTACTGTATATGTACAGGAATTAAAATTTCCCAAGCGTATAAAATGTCATCAGTGGAGCCTGGGTTTTGTGATGCTGAGTGACCTGTCAGTCACTGTGCCGCAGCGGCTCACAGCGCGCCCAATCCTGTTTCAGGCCTTGCCCCCGCTGCCTACTACAGCATCTCGGGCGAGAGCTGCTCCTGCTCTCAATAGAATTGAGAGCAGGACTCGCGTCGAGCGATTAGGCACGCCCCCCGAGGTTCAGCCAATGAGGGGTAACCTGCCGGGTGACGTCATGGGCGCACCCCCGTCACTCCCCCGCCACGCCCCCGCCACGCCCCCCCCCCCGGTCTCTCTTCCTGCAGTGAGCTGCAGACCGGGGAATCGGCTGAACGTGCCGCCAATCTCGCGGGCGCGCGTCACAGCGGCGTTACCGGGGCTTTAGCCTAAGGCCGTGATTATACCAAAAAATACGCGCTGCATCGCCCAGAGCGACGCCATGCGGCACCAAAACAAAGAGTATGCATCCCCGCAAAGTGCTTATACCAACCGTGACTGCCGCGCAGTTTGCTACTGCAATGCGGGAGACAGTTGAAGAGATTTCCAAATTTGTTTTCTGGTTGCGACGGCCACGTCACGTGACACAGCCGTCCAATCAAAGAACAGATGCCAGTCTCGTCTTCCCTGCAATCGTGCGCACAGGAGAATGTGCTTGTGTACGTCACAGATGCGCACACACACGTATTGCAGTTCCCCTGAATAATCGCAGCCTTACTAGAGCAATATCAGCGCAGGATCCTGCACCGGCTGCAGTCGCTCCGCTTAGTGTAGTGCGGGGTTGTGGGGGAGAAGAAGGACTGGAGAGCGAGTTGCCAAGGCAACGGCAGCTGGGGGAAAGAGAGATGAAGAGAGCTTCAGCACTGAGCCCGCCCCAGCTCTCCGTGAGGTCCGTGTCAGTGAGGGAGCGGGAAGGAGTGAGAAGTGAGGTCCGTGTCAGTGAGGGAGGGGGTACGAAGGAGAGAAAATGTCAGTGAGGGAAGGAGGTGAGGATTGAGAGAGAGGATCAGTGAGGGAGGGGGGAGGAGTGTGAGAGTCAGTGAGGGAGGGGGAGGAGCGAGAGACAGTGGGATCAGTGAGGGAAGGGGGGGTGGAATCAGTGATGGAGTGGGAGGGTGGGATCAGTGTGTGTATGTCAAAGATACACACTGACACTGACACACAGTCACTGGGGTTGGAGGAGAATTGTTAGGAGCCAAAGTTGAGTGGGGGCAGGGGGAAGGAGACCCCCCCCCCCCCCACCGACCCACTGGCAGCACCCAAAAAACAAGTGTGGCTCCTTAAAATTCTAGCCGACTCCTGAGTTTTTCACATTTTTGTCCACCCCTGATTTTTTATATATATATAGATAAAATCAGGGGTGGACAAAAATGTTAAAAACTCAGGAGCCAGGTAGAATTTTTAGAAACCATAGTTGTTTTTTGGGGGCTGCCAGTGGGTCGGGGGGGGGGGTGGGTGTCTCCTTCCCTCTGCCCCCACTCAACTTTGAGTTTATATATAGTTAGCAAAGGAAGGAAACATCTTGGTAAATGACTGTGCTAATGTAATTGTCTCAAGATTTCCACATGACAAATACTTCACAATTTCAAGTCATTAATCATGTAACTGTCAATATCAAGAGCCAAGGGGTAGAAAAAGGTAAAGATGACATGTTGCATTACTCCTGAAGGGGGTATTAGTACTAAGGCAAAAATGACAAGCTACAGTACATATGCCAAATATTATGTTTATAGCTGATGTTACTATGGCAACCAAAGAGGAAGCCATGCTTACATTTCCTAACCACTATTGTATAATCTTCTAAAATAAGTTTTAAACAGCCAACAAAAAGACTAGGGATTAAGAAATAAAGAAAATGTAAGGTTTTGTGGAAATAGTAGTCCTAAAAAGGGCTTGTTGATAAGCAATGTTCAGGCCTTGAGTACAAGCCCAATATTTGCCAGGGTAGAGGATGCAACAACAATTCAGAAATAAGCATAGATTCAGCATTTACCAAGTGATTAGCAGATGAGCGCACAATACCTTTAAATATGCTCTCTAACCTAGTCCGAAAGGGATGAACTCACTTCTAAAAACATTGCGTGGATATAATATACATATGTCACTAGTTATTAAAATCCCCAAACAGATTTACGTACAGTATACCGTTTCATGTTAAAAAGAGGCCAGTTATTCATTCAGAAATGTCATTCTCAGAGGACCAAAATCAATGGAACTTGGGGTTGTGGGCCAAACGTGGGATTTTAATAGGTAATAACAGATTTTATAATTGAGGCATCTACCGCCCCCTCTCTTCTCTCCCCTTCTAACCCCTCTCTCTCCCTCTCATGTGGCTGATTCTAAAAACAGTGACATTGACCTCAAACCTTAGGAAATGCTTTAACGGAAGGAGTTAATATCGTATTGGTCCAACTTCACAGCACACAGTATTTGTTTTCCTGTGTTACTGAAGAAGTAACATACGCACAATAAATCAAAATTAATTTCAAACAACACATTGTGATGCATTCTTCATTGTGTTATGTCAACAAACATGTTTCAAGCTATCATTAAAATGTGTGTTTTTTAATTGCTTGTTTGCACTCGTTTTCTAACTTGACGGATATTTCTGACAAGCTTGTAACACATTATCACAGTGGCAGAAGGACCTTTCTTGCATTGTTTCCGTAGTTTGGTTCTCATGCTCGCGCACACCGTCACAGCGTGTCTTTTTGCTGGGAAGTGATACAGTAAATGTGAGAATGAACTTGAGATGAATATATTAATGCATTTGATCAAATCAGTTGCTGTGTCACATGTACGTGTGATTAACCTTTTCTCTGCCAGAGGGCCGTACAACACATTGAAAGGGTTAATGCATGATGCATACACACCATGTTGACCAGGACATGAGACATTCAATGTATTTGCATGGCAATGTACAATTCACAACGGCACACTGAGCTCTTAAAGCAGCATTTCAAGCAATATCCTACGTGTGTTTAAAAAAAAAAAAAAATCAGCTCTTTACTATGTATATTACTGTGTATTTCTGTCATGTTGGATGTAGCATTGGGCTTCTCTGTCGTCTGTTGTATACATATGCCACGCTCAATAGCACTCCATTTTGACACATATACATATATATATATATTTTGTGGGGGCTCAGGGGTTTCCAAAAAGAGCTTGCTGGGGTTCTGTGTTTTCTGTACTATGAGAAAATACTTATACTATATATATACTATAGCAACCATTTACAAAGTCACACCCCCTTCCTCTTCTGTAACAGGCTTTGGCACACCCCTTTTGTGCCCTGCCCGCTCTCTAGCAGTACACCAATTGTATCTAGTGACTGCCTGTTCACATCTTCCCCACAGAACATTGCATCTTTGGTCCTCTTCTGCTGCACTGACAGCCAGCTAGTGAACCCCCGAGCCGAATCTTCGCCGATCGATCACAGGAGAATAGATCAATCGGCAACTTAGCTAATTACTTATCATTGTGTGGATTGTATTGATGCACATATTAAAAGGAAAAAAGAAATTAAAAAAAACGACAGCTTGGACTGCTGCTTTAATGGACCCAAAAGACGAAGTGTGGTCTTGTGTCGGTTTTGCACCAAATTCTGAGGAATTCCATGAATATGTCGGGGAAAATCCTCAGCATAGTCCATAGATGCTGTAATGGCCCATTGGATTAACACAGTGGGGGTCCCTGCGCTTGAATGGGACTCATGCTGTGTGAATCCTACCAGGTTGTGAGTCCCATTCAAACGCAGGGACCCCGATGTGTTAATCCGATGGGCCATTACAGCGTCTATGGACTATGCTGCAGAGTGTTTGCGAAATGCTTGTGAATTTTCCTCACACGCTGACTCAAAACCGGCAGCTGCATCTGTACACTACCGACACACTTTATTGCAGCACGGCTAGCACCGCAAGCCGGGGGATGCCCCGGCATGCTAGCCGCACTCCCTCAGCGTGTCGCGCATCACCGATGCGCGGTCACGCGTCATTGGGTGCCTGCGCCCCCTGCACGCGCGTCCAGGGCTCCCCGAGGGAGCCCTGGTGTCCCGCGATGTGGGGGACGGCGGCAGGGGGTTCCGGGGGACCCGGCGGACCCGGCAGCGGGAGGGAGAGCGCCCCGATCGGAGGGCGCTCCTACTCTGCTTCGGCGCGCGCCCGGCACCCTCCGGCGCGCGCCAGGTTACTGCTGCGGCCGAGAACGGGCAAATGCTCGAATAAACTCGGCCGCAGCAGTATATAGGACTTGCAAATCACTGAAAGCTCTCAGTGTTCTCACCCCTTTTAAAGTTTGCTTCATAAAAAAAAGGAGCATTTAATTGCCATCCAAATGACGACCCGAAAAACGTAACCCTAAACAGAATATCAAGAATAACTATCACAATACTAATCATAAACAGACATGTCAATTCTCACTGGCTTAGATTTACTAAGGGGTGTCAACCTAAATTAAAGTTGCAGTCCCTACTAATCGGGTTACCTGTTACAGTGTTCGAACCTTAAACTAATTCTAAAGAAAACTTACCTACCCTTCTCCCCGTCTCCCTCTCCGTTTCCCTGCTTCTCCGCGCCCCGTGTGTCTCCCCTAGCAGAAGCCGGCTCGGTCAGTGACATTTTGCCCTAATATGGATATGCCATATATGGATATGCCCATATTACGTCATCCTGAACAGAGCTGGCTTTCTGCTGAGACGTGGAGGGGCAGGGAGGAGAGAGGAAGGAGAGGAAGGCTGGGCCCAACTTCCATGTCACAACCACGGTAGGTGTGTGTGTGTTATTGTGTGTATTTTGTGGTGGGGATATTACAGTATATTGTGGGGGGAGTATAATCGTGGTGAGGTATTGGGGGTGTTATATTGTGGTGGGTATTATATTGTGGCGGGTATTGTGTGTATTGTGGGGGTATTGAGGGTATTATATTGTGGGGTTATATTATATTGTGTGTGTTGTGGTGGGGTAATAAACATTTTGGGCACACGAAAAGTTTTCTGATTTTTTAATGCATTTTGGCACATGGCCCTAAAAGGGTTTGCCGTCTATGATGTAGAACAACCAAACTTTGAAGGATTACTTTATGTATCAAAATTAAGCGAACTGTCATGCTTTGGATCTGCTCGAACACTCCAAAGGGGGTGCTGCAAGGAATCTTAGAGGTATTGCAATTTTTAAAGCAAGTCAGCCACTGGGTGTTGTACCTGGTTTGGCTATGTATCTGGCACATGACATCATAATGGTGACATCATAATGAGTTTAGACAGAGAGCAGAAAGAGAGGAAGTCAGTTGGCACGTGAGGAGAAAGTAAGAATGCTGGAGAAGGAGAGAAAGGTGGAAAGAATTGGGGACATCATAAGGTGTTAAAGGTAAGTGATGGGAGGGAGGTGAGAAGGGGGAAAAAGAGAGTGAGAGTGGGAGGAAGGGGTGGGGTGTGGGTGACTGGAGGAAGGAAAGAAAGAAAGAGGGAGAGAGGGGGAGAGACCCGTGAGAAGCTGGGCTTTATGACTGTGACCCATGCGAAGCCGGCACTTTAGCTACTACTGTATGTGTGTTTATATATATATATATATATATATATATATATATATATATATATATATATATATTTATACTGTACACTGTGTTCAGAAAAAAACTGACCCTTTTATTTTTCGCCATGAAGACCTCATCAAGAGCATAGTTACAAAATGGTGTCTAGTGAAGAAGATAAACACGTTATAAAGTGCTTGAGACAGAGCAAGAACTATGGTCCAAAACGCTTACATAAAATATTTCCTGATAAAGGATGGGCGCTCGGATGACTGAAAAAAACGAATTCGTAAAACATGTTGAACATGCCCAAACACTGCAGCAATGAACTCGATACATCAATGCAAAGAGATGCAGAATGAAACCCCCCGATAGCTGCCGTGAAACATCACCCGAATATATGTAAGTATGCAGGAATCTCAGCACAGGTGGTGTGGTCTCTGCGCACAATAAGAACATCCCTTCATTTCCATTTCCATGCAAACTTGAATGCGCTTCAAGAGAAAGTACAGTACAATGAATGGCTGCTACACAGAGCGAAAGGGAGGAAAGCAGCAGCACTTGTCTAAATCCAGGTCATTTTACTAGAAGCTCCTGACAAATGTGGTCCTATTCAAACAGACATATCGTATGCAGCGATCTTATCAGTGATGTCTCAGGTGTTTCCTTTATGATTGATTGCTTGAACGCTAAATGCTATGTTCCAGTTTTGGTTTAGGGTCTTAGAGCAATTTGTATAATGTCAGCTGCTATGAAAAGGGTGAAGATGTTAACAGGCTGAAATGATCACTCATACTGACATAGTAAAACAAATACACATACTCTTCCACTTGTTTCGGGTACTCTTCTAGCCCAAAGCTTGACTTCTACAGTCTACTGGAGATAAAAACATGGGAATTGATGGCAAATAAGGATCACTTGGCCCAACTAGTCTTTTCATTTTCTTAAGACGCTGTAAAACTTAAGGAGTCTATCTATTATTATGATTGTCTATTTGTAAAGCACCAACATATTCCGCAGTGTGGTACAGCGGGGGTACATACAAGTGAGGACAGGCGCAAGGAGGTCATGAGGGCCAAGCTCGTGAGAGCTTACAATCTATAGGGGATGAGGGACAATGTTGAAACAAAACAACTTGCCAAGGCAAATACAAGGCCCCCTATGGTGCAGCACGCGCCAAAATGTCAATATGAGTAAGTTAAAACCTTTAATGGTTAATGTAGGATAAAATATAGGTGGACAAAACAAAATAACAAACCGCACATGGATGATTAATCACTGGTAGAGTAATATGTAATAAAACGATTATTAAACTGGTACTCTCACTCTGGTATAGGATAAATTGGTATATATGATAGGCTACTATCCAGAGATGGGGGTAGGTAAATATAGTGGTAGCTACACAATGTCGGCTAACCAGGATGTATGCACAGGGTTAATGAGCCCGACGTATGGTAAGTGTCGGTCTACCAGACAGGTGTGTAAGCAGTGAGTGGTGAGTGCAATATGTCCTGCGCACACAGGGAACCTGTAGGTTAGGCAGCACAAGGTGTAACAAAGGTTGTACAGGCACACAGATGATTGGACCACTGGAGTTCTTGCTGTTTCTGCCCCATTTTATAAATAACACTACTCATTTACGCAAAAGTAAGAAGTGGACAGCTTTAACGATCTGTACTATAAAAGTAAGGGCCAACTTTGATATCAGAAAACACCATGGGAGTCAGAGTCTTATGCAAAACAACCAAATGAATTATGTTTAGACATGATGGTGCTTTTAAGTGGGAGAGGTTCTAATGATGCACTGCATTGCAGAGATCTACATCACTGAAGGGGTTAATCATTGGGCCACAAAATTGCTAGGACAGACGCACTGCATGAATTTAAACTGTACAGTGTGAATCCAGCCACATAATTAGCACCTTATTTTCTCAGCTCACACACTACTGGCAGATCATGGTGACCCAGACAATGAAAGAACCCCAAGTCCCTGCCAACTCAAGCTGAATGTGTTTAATATGGACATGCAAAAGAGTCACTATAGATAAAACCGATAAACACCTCAATGTACCAAACCCAGAGACATTCAATAGCTTTCGTTCATACCTAAGGCTTCTACAAACACCCAGTGAAGAACTCATTGTTGCACCATGTAACCACTTTTGTTCCTAATTGCAATCGAACAAATACGTCAAACATGTTCCAACAAGTGCGGGCTGAATCACTTGAAAAGAGCTATCAGGTCACAGGACTGAAATGTGGTCACGCTGATTACCTCCTAAAGCCACTGCAAAGAAATCCTCGCATGTTAGCGGGCCGGCAAAGCAGGCTTTCCACAGAACAATGGAAGTCTTGTCTTGCAATAAGGTGACGATTCCTAATTAAAATCAATGATTTGGATTGTGGTTCTGATAAGCCTGTTTGCATAGCTGCACTCTCAATGAAACGGTTAGATGTTACCCGGAACACATAGCCATCAGCATAGCCATCAGCCATCAGGCCTTGAACTGTGGCTGTGTTGTTGCGTCATGTTTACTTTCTCTCATGCTTGGGGGTAATGTTGAAAGTATAGAACACTGATGAATATATTTAGACAGAGCCAAGCAATTTCATTAGGGCTTGAATACATTTATGGAAATGTACTCAAAGTGCCCAAACTGTCATTCTTTCCTTGAGCTCCTGCCAGTATGTGGCCCAAGGAAGCCATCCAACGAGAAGAAAGCAGTTAAAACAATTGTTTGTGTTGAGTTTGCTTATTTATTTATTTAACAGATGGGGAATATTACAGTATTATGGGCAGCAAAACAGACCTATAAAAGGAAATTCTTCTAAGTTCATATATACGTTTCTATTTTTTTCCCCTTCAACTGGCAAATCTTTCTTTTTTTTAATTGTAGTCTTCCAGACATGTTTAAAAGAAAAATAAAATAAAAGGTTTATTGTTGATATCTCCAGTTCTTAATACTGTTCTTTAATCAATGTTATACAGTAGGATATACGTTAGAAGCAATGGCCGAAATCTTAATCCTCTCGAAGCAGCTGATGGAGAGACTTTTGTAGAAATACTACGAGGAGCAAAGTATTACAGAAAGAAATTATGGGAGAAAAAAACAGCATTAAATGTACCCAAGAAAGAAATCTTGCTACTTGTTTTTTTAATGATGAGGGGGAGGGGGGCGGTGGTGGACTGACTGACTGACTGACTAGGTGGGTGGGTGACGGACTGACTGGGTGGGTGACTGACTGACTGGGTGACGTACTGGGTGGGTGACGGACTGACTGGGTGGATGACTGACTGACTGGGTGACGGACTGACTGACTGAGTGGGTGGGTGACTGAGTGGGTGGGTGGGTGACTGAGTGGGTAACTGACTGGGTGGGTGACAGACTGACTGACTGGGTGGGTGACGGACTGACTGGGTGGGTGACTGACAGGGTGACTGACTGAGTGGGTGGGTGACTGACTGAGTGGGTGGCTGAGTGGGTGGGTGACTTGGTGGGTGTTAGTGACTGGGTGGGTGTTAGTGACTGGGTGGGTGGGGTAGTGAATGGGTGACTGGGAGGTTAGTGACTGGGGGGGTAGCGGGTTATTGACTGGGGGGGTGGGGGGGTTAGTGACTGGGTGGGTGGAGGGGGGGTGTTGGGTGGGAGGAGAGGGGGTGTGGTGTGGGGGGAGAGGTGTGCCACGTTGAACATGTGCTGATTTCTGCATGAAGCTGATTCCGCAGGGGTTAGGGGGGGGAGGCTCTTTCGGAGGTCCCGCGGCGGCAGTGATGGTGGCGTGGGGTAAGTGCGGGCGGCCGGAGTGTTGAGGGGGGGGCGGAGTGGTGAGCAGGGGGGGGCTCTTTCGGAGGTCCCGCAGCGGCAGCGATGGCGGCGTGGGTAAGTGCGGGCGGCCGGAGTGTTGAGAGTGGCCGCCCGCACTTACCCACGCCGCCATCGCGGGTGGAGTGTATATATATATATATCCTGTATCATACATACATACGGAGGGAACGGGGAATATGGCCGCTCTCGGGTCTAAGCTCATTTCTGAGCTGCGCTCTGATTGGACGGCTGTGCGGTCACGTGACCGCACCTCCTCTCCAGCAAGCGCTGAAGCACAGATTTGCTGTTGCGGAAAACTGAGCGAGGATCCGCACGAGTGAGCACGCGAGCGGAAGCTTTCACTCAGAATGGCACAATAATAAATAATGGGTCTCAGATTATATACTAAGCGCGCCTCAGCGCGGATCAGCAAGCACGACGCCACTATAAACACAGCCTTACTCATACAGTACATGTATGTACATATAACTTTTCAAGCACAACATATTCCTGCCATGAAGAGCTTACACTGTATTTTTTGATGTTCAGGTGATTTGTCCTAGACACTGATTCCCAGCTCCAGACCCTAAGACCCTGCAAGAGGTCAGGTGTTAACGATATCCCTGCTTCAGCACAGGTGGCTCAATCAAAACGACCGGGCGTTCTTGAGGACTGGAGTTAGGAACCAGTGTTCTAGGAGATGCTGCCAAACAGAGAAACAGGTGCCTCTGCTCCATTGACAGAGACACTTCTCCTTACAAGGCCATTCACTGTGTCTCTACATCCTCCACTGAACATGATCAAACAAAGCGGGAGTCACATCGCTACCACAGCAACAGGTTTTAGAATTAACCGCATTAAAGCAGCAATTCCGTCTTACTAACTCTCTCCCCCTTTCTATTTACTGGATTGGAAATGGCGGGGACCTGTAGAGTTTAACGTGCTATTTTCAGCCCTGGAGACCCCTGGTTCCAGAGATTGTTATCGTCAAAGTTACCAGTACCACTTCCTGGTTTTTAGTTTTTTTCAATCTCTTTTTTATTTGACAATGATTCATAATATTGGTACAAGTTTTCTGTTTCCGAAATGATCTAGAATCACATCAAAAATAAATGTTATGTCCCGCATCTACGGAGCGGTGGTTTTCCCCCCATCCATGCCCACAAAAAATGTACATATATGACCCAATGGGAAAATGACCTGGGGGAGGAAATCGATGAGGACTCCTGGGACGATATCCTCTTAGCAGTAGCCAAGTGCCCGATCTCCACAGCAATCAGGGAAAATGGGTACAAAGTACTGATGAGGTGGTACCTAACGCCCCTGATGCTTTCCAGGTTTATCCCGGGCTACCCCCCAGACTGCCCAAAGGGCTGTGGAGGTCAGGCCTCTTTCATCTACCTGTGGTGGGCCTGCCCGAGGGTATCTGCGCTATGGCATAATGTGAGACTATTGATCCAGGGAATCCTGCAAGCAGACTTGGACTTGGATCCCTGGCTCTTCCTACTAAACAGACCATCTGACGCCCTATCTAGACAGGAGAACAGGTTGGTGTTCCACATTCCTACGGCGACCAGATGTGAATTGGCCGCAATATGGAAGCAGCCAGGAATCCCCACCTTCATATGTCACATGGAGAAGCTCCTGAGCCTGACAAACGATTCCTGCAGTGAATTCCTTAAGGGGGTTGCACAGAGTCTGAAATGTATAGAAAGGTGTTGTGCGTTCTCCATTCCAACCCACTGTACACGTCCCAGGAGGAAGTGCTCAAACTAGGATGTCCAAGCCTCACTGGGCGGCCGGGCCACCATGAGCTGCCCCGCTACACGGTGCCAAGAGACAAACTCGATCTACTAAGAGAGGTCCATATATTTAGAACTCTAGGGAAAAGGTCAGATATGAAAGGTAAGTTATGTAACATATCTAATCCATGTCTTGTGATGTGTGTAAATATGAACGGACACCCCCCAACCCCCTTCCATCTACTTCTAAAACTCTAATGCATGCCCTTATCCTCTCCTGACTGGATTATTGTAACATACTGCTAACAGGCTTCCCTGCCTCACAACTTTCTCCCTTGCAATCTATCCAAATTGTTGCTGCTAGAATAATTTCACTTTCTCCCAAAACAGTCTCTGCTCATGTCCTCCTTAAATCACCTTACCTTTAAGGCCCTTCACTCATCTGCTCCTTCCTACATATCAGCTTTAATCCCTCACTATGCCCCTGCTCGTCTCCTGTGCTCTATCCATAATGTTCTCCCCTCCACCCCTAAAGCACTCTCCCACCTCAAACCCTTTTCCCTCAATGCACCTTTGGAACTGCCACACACTCAGTATACGCCAAGCACCTTCTCTCCCCACCTTCATGACAAACCTCACCTACTAAATGAAGCATTCCAATAGACTCATTGCTACTGTCCCACACCCACAGTCATTCCTACTAACCATTGTTGCCAAGCACTGCCATCTACTGCACTTATTTCCTCATCTGCTGCCTCTGTAAGTCTCCCAACATACCGCTTAGATTGTAAGCTCTCTACGGCAGGGATTTCCTTTCCTATTGTCTGACTTTGCTGCGCTTTTTGTATTATAATGCCCTGTATTGTCTTTGTAAAGCGCTGAGTATACTGCAGGAGCTATATAAATAAAGATTTACATACTTACATACAGAACAAATGGCCAAAAGGTAAAGATGTAGCCAGACTCAGGGCTACCTTTGTCCCGTTTCCAATAAGCTTGCTGGCATTTTTTAGCAATGCATGGAGATAGTAGTTTGTATACTGTAGGAATAAATTGTAGATATACCTAGTGTAGAAGGGGAAGGATGGGGGACCCCTACTCAGCTACAGTCGTATAAGACAGTAATGAATTGGGTACGGTGCTGCAACTGGGATGATAGTTACTGGATATAAACAAGAGACACACTTGCTTAAAGAAGCATATGAATAGCACTGTGGATATTCTGAACACATGATACATAAAGCTTGGCCCCCTGCAGACGCACTTACCAGAACTCCCTCCTGTCTCTGTACGTTCTCCCTACCTACCAATTAGACTGTAAGCTCCTCGGGGCAGGGACTCCTCTTCCTTAATGTTATTTTTATGTCTAAAGCACTTATTCCCATGATCTGTTATTTATATTATCTGTTATTTATTTGATTACCATGTGTATTACTACTGTGAAGCGCTATGTACAGTAATGGCGCTATATAAATAAAGACATACAATACAATACAAAAAGAATCCCAGATAGGTGAGCACTCAAGTACCACTATGTGTAAGGTAAGTATTGGTGAAGTAATTAAAACTTCATTTTATTAGTAATCCAAATAAAATAAATGGATGTGATGTACATAGAATGGCGAACAAACAATTATGCTAAATAAAATGTTGTCAGTTTCCGAGCAATGTCATTTGGTTTGACACTAGTGGCGCTTACGTGATTAAAGACCTCTGTGGGATTTACAGGGAGGGCAGTATAACAGGGGACTGATCCCTGTTCAAAAATGTGCCTCTAATCCAGCAGTGTGGTGGTTAACTGCTGGTAGACAATTAACTAACACCACCTGCCTGATTACAGGTATCAGAAAAAGCCTGCCTCTGAGACAGGAAGAGAGACTCCTGAGCACACATGTGAGCTGAACAAGGAGACAGACAAAGGAGAGGTTCCTGAGTCTCACAGATGAGACTGGCAGGGGGAAAACATACTGCTGCGGCACAGTTTATTCGAGCATTTGCCCGTTCTGTGCCGCAGCAGTAGCCTGGCGCGCGCCCGAGTGTGACGGGCGCACGCCGAAGCAGCGGAAGAGCGCCCTCCGATCGGGGCGCTCTCCCTACCGCTGCCGGGTCCGCCGGGTCCCCCGGAACCCCCTGCCGCTGTCCCGCGATCGCGGGACACCAGGGCTCCCTCGGGGAGCCCCTGGACACGCGTGCAGGGGGCGCACGCTCCCGATGACGCGTGACCGCGCGTCTATGACGCGCGGCACGCCGAGGGGCGGCCACTAGCAAGCCGGGAGATTTCCCGGCTTGCGGTACCGACCACACTTCAATAAAGTGTGTCGGTAGTGTACGTCTTGGGCCTGCCAAAAGAGACTGCACGCTGCCAGCAAGACACAGGGGAAAGTACTTCTAAACCTGGATCCTGACATTGCCTTATCGCACAAAGGTGTGGACACCAGGAGAACAAAGGAGCCTTCCCCTACAAGAGACAGATAAGACTTTTCTTATAAGACTGTTATCTATTTTGTTTTATATATATATATATATATATATATATATATATATATATATATATATATATATATGTGTGTGTCCCTATGATTTTGGCCGGTGAATCGTAACCACGCAGTTAAAGAGAGCTGGACTACAAGTGTACAGTATATATACTTCAAAGTGGAGCGGATTTTGTTTGCTGATTTACATGTTTGCTGTGTTTAAAGTGACAGGCGCAATAAAGCCTTATTTTAATTTCACCTTAAAACAGTCTCCATTGCGTACCTCTGAACACGTCTCTTACAGGCAGTATATATTGTTCTCACGTGCTCCTAATAGTCTGAGCGTTCTGAGTATTCCTCTTCCTCCCCTTTATGGGTAACAGTTATATAAATGAGACACTCAATAAGGCTTGAAGCTTAATACTCCTGTGCTTAAAATCATCCTCATGTGTGTGAGTAAAAATCAAAAATACATCCTCAGGATATGGAACTGCTATCCCTTGTCTAGGTGTTCTGTCCCTCGCAATTCAGTAGCTAGCTGGTTTACTAGTGTTGTCAAGAAATTGTGGTGATGAATTCACTTGCAAATATGTGACTTGTTACAGCACTACTCCCTGATGCTTGCTTCAGATATATTTAGCATACAGGGATCCTGCTGAAATCCCACAGGGCTGACTTGTGTTTGGGTCAGGGGCGCGCAAACTATTCGCGCTGCGCCCACCCTGCCAACTCCCCCTGGTGCTCGCGCCCCCCCCCTCTACCTTCCTTTCTGGCGTGCGGTGGTCATGTGACATCACGCCATGACCCTGCGGCGTCGTTTGACGCTGTGTTGCCATGGCCGCGTGTCGCCAAAGACCCGGCTGGCAGCAGGTAAGTAAGTTACAGAGGCCTCACGCCTCCCCCGGCATTTAATTTAAATGCAGTGGGGAAGAGCGCGGGGACACTGTAACCGCCCGCGCCCCCCCCCCCAGCAAAATCTCCCGCCCCCCCTGGAGGACACGCCCCCCAGTTTGCGCACCGCTGGTTTAGGTCAAAAGACAAATGGCTAGCAATGTTGTCAGATTGTGTCATGTCTCAAGCTGAAAAGTGCACCAAACAATGTTTCCCCCGATGGACTGTGTAGCAGCCAATTGCTAATATGTTGCAATGGCCGTTTACCACTATTAGGCAAACAGTATGCTGCAATTCTTAGACAGTAAGCTCCTCGGACCCTCCGGGCAACAGACAAACAGTTTAAAAATACATGTACAACTTAGGCCTCAATTATACCAGAAACAGCAGACGTGGCGGGGGCTAGGGACCTCAGGATAGTTGAGTGGTGTAGGTGCAGGATTAACAAGGCCTTGGGGAAATTTGTGAAAGGTGCCATTTTGTAAGGCACAAGAGTTGCAAAAGGTCATACCCGATTTATTTTGAATGGACCGAATACACCTTTCAGATATTGGATACGATATATTTAAAATTGGTTTACAAGAAGGTAGCTTGCACCATGGGAGGGCTAAGGACAAGTTAGGGGGAAATGTTTTGAGCTATGTTGGGGTTTTTGTGCCTGCCAGGCAGGTAGAACCCAGGAAGTATATGGATACCAGGTATAATGGCGCCCTAATTGGGGCTGGTGGAACAATTACACTAGCCCTTAAGAGCAGCAGTGGGAGTCTTGAGCAGCGGTGACACCGTTGTGCTCTGTACTATGGTCGGCTGCCTGGCAGGGGGTAAGGACGAGTTGTGGTAAACAAAACTCTGGTTTACAATAAATAAAACCGTGGCCTTATTTGTCCTCAAATACTGTGTCTGTCGTTTGATGGGGGAAGGTGGGCACTTAGCTCGCCATGTACAGGAGGGCCCCACTAATATGGCGGGTTCCGTTCTGAGGACCCGCCGTAAAGCGAAAATCGCCGGAAAGTGGAACCGGCGATTTTCGTTAGGTGCGCATGCGCAGAACGGCAATGCGCCATTCTGCGCATGCGCGTCAGAAGGAAACTCCTCCATTCCGCGCATGCGCGACCCCGGGCCGGCCCATTCTGCACATGCGCGACCCCGGGCCGGCCCCTTCTGCACATGCGCGGACATGGCGGCGACATGGCAACCCCCTTCTCGGCACCGCCATATCGGCAGATCGCCGAAAAGTGGAGCGCCGAGAAGCTGTACAACAAAGTAGTCACACGTCCTTGATAGCTCTTCCATGTTGATTTTGAGTGGTGTGCCCGACTTTTTCCTTATAGCGTGTGGCGAAGCTGTTAATGGACACTAGGGGCGATTGAATTTAGCAGCTATAATCATTGTCATCTAAGTGAGTACAAGAAAGACTGAGGGACTGTATCTACCGTATGTATTTTATTATATTTCAGTGATCATTTTCAGCGTGGGTTTATGCTGTAAAGAAAAACTAGTGTTTCTTCAACGCTATGTCAATAATCAGAATTAGGTGGGACAAAATAAAGTATAATGTGGTGCTTCTTCTTTGTGGTTAGTTCTTAAAAACGAAATAACCAATTTCAATATTCTCCATTTACATGTTGTTTTATGCATTCTATGTTCTAAAGAGTTATCATGTTGTAATAACCATTAAGAAAGGAATACCTGCCATATCAAACATTATTTACCCTGGGGTTATAGTAACCCCACAAAGCTAATTATATGCAAATACAACAGTCGTTAGTTATCTCATTAGCACAGGCTTAATACCATGTGAAGTTAGCACTTCTTTGCGTTAGCTTCAAATAACATGGTGTTAATCCTGTCTTCCCCAAAGGCAGTATTACTTCCATGCAGACCCTGAATAGGTGTTTATTAAAGGTTAAAAAGAAAGGGAAAGGACGTGTAAATAATGCTACGTTAATTAAACCATACCAGGCTGTGGTGCAACACCCATCCAAGTCTGTAAAAGCCCTACTTCAGGGTACGGATATAACGCCAAGTTTAGCTATGACCTAACCAACGTCTCGTTAAAGCCCTGTGTTAAAACTATAACGGAGGTCTGTCGTGCGTGTTGTTAGCATACAGGAACGCCTGTATTGCATATCATTAGCACTAACGGTCGTTATAGTTACACAATGCCCTCTCTGGCCAAAACCTGCATTTAACACAGCGTTAGTGAGCTTTGAAGATTCACGATGCGCTAACTTAAACCAATAACGAAGCTCTGCAGATCTGGGCTCTGTTGTGAGCTAAGGGCCCATTGTTTCTTATCAATGTTTACTTTGAACCCCCCCCCCCCCCCAAGGAACAAATTACAATAAAACTTTCACCACAATCTGCTACTAATTTAAACTATACAAGCTGCTAGCACAGCAAGCTCCTTGAGCAACGGAACCCAATACTTTCTCTTGGGCAGTGAAAGTAAAACAGTACCATGCAGCCGATTCCTAAATTGAGTTTGAGATACACTTTTGGGTTTTGGCAGGTATCTGTCTCCAGGGCCAGCACAGCCACATCTGGAGAGGATTTCTGTGCTTTTCATAAGCCTGCCTTCTTGATTCTTGTCAATCACACACATTTCTTTGGGTTTCATCCTGTCTCTATTTTTGTCATGTGTGTTATGTGTTTGATAGACCATTGTGTCTCAAAGGGGATGGAGTCGTGATGCGGTTGATATTTGCCAGATGTTGTGTAATTTGCACCCCTGACAGACAAGGGCGATATTATGGGGGACTTTATTTAATCATACCAAGCAGATCAGATGAAAGCCAAAATGTAATATTTTTTTAATCTATCTACGGTTTAAAAAACATCAGCACTAACTAAAAAATATGTGAAGATTGGACAGGTATTATTGAAACCAGACAGGCATTTATTTTCTCAATCACAGAACAATTCACTGGGCATTTTTACGAAAATTGTAAACCTACGCCACTTATCTAAACACTTGAGTATGTTTCTCAGTAAGTTTTAACTACAGTATTTGCCTTATCTCCGTTCAATCCATCATCAATTTACAGAAATCGCAAGATGCTTTAAACTCATGCCTGCTGTCAAACAGAGACGTGCTGGGCTTCTCTATCTCATGTACAGTAGGCTACGTTCCACTCAGAAGGCAATTACTCTCGTTTCAGAATTAGTGGGGCCACAGACGTTCCATAGCACTCACTCATATGTCCAGTGTGACGTAATCACAGCGACATGCTTAATAGTTTCAAATAGATGTACATAATAATGCCTTAAAAATAGTCAAGTGTAAATATTGTTTGAATATCTGAATAGCGAGGCTGATTCATTATCTTGTTTGCTCCACCTTATAGATAGGGGGAGCAGGGTAATGTGCTGCACTATCAAATGATGCAAGTCATCTCTATTCACAGAGAGTGAACCTCAATACAAGTATCCCACAGCAGAAAGGGTGTCGTTCTGGTCCTAGTTTGTGTGCTATTAAAAGGGTATGTTTAGTAGTTTAAATATAGGCGATTCAGCATAAACAATCAGACACGTCTTAAGTATTTTCAATATTTATTCAAACCTTTAGGCCCACATTTACTAAACAGGGCTATGCCAGAAGACACCTGCCAACGCCAGAGGACTTATTGGACACCTTCAAGTGAATGGGCTTTCAGGTGTCGTATGGTATAGCATCCCTTTATAAATATGGGCCATAATGACTTTATACAAACAAAAAATGCTTTGGAGTATTTTTACAATCTTTACCCAAACTGTTTTCTTATAAGCCTTTGCATGTTTATTCTATATACATGTTGATCGTTGACCCAGACTTTTTTGTTGGTGCAGAACGGCAGCATAATACGTTTAAGGAGATACCAGGAAAGAACTTTTTTTTTTTTGCCAGACAAGATTAGAGTGAAATGATGGGGCTGCAAATCAGAAGAAAGATATCTGCTAGAAATAACTAGGTGGGATTGTTCACTGAAGATCCATTGCTTCAAGTAACACCCAAGATAAACCTTTATTGTTCCACGATGTTTATTTTTTGGTTTGGTTATGGCATCGGTTCAAGGATTATCTTACAGTAGCAAAACTTGAAAAAGTCTATATGATTTTTTGAAAATAAATCGTATTAAATAGTACTGTATACATTTTTTTACTCCTAACGTCATTTTTAATTGTTTTATTTAATGTACTTTTTATCCTCTAGTTGCTCAAGCAAGCATTTAGAAAGTCATATCCACTCCCTCTTTTGAAACAGGCTCTGGCACGCACCTTTTTGAGCTCTTCCCTTTGGCAACAAAGTATCACAAACAGATCTGTTGCTGTGTTCCAAACAGCAGACTGTCTATTACACAGAAAGCTCATAATAGCAATGTGTTACACTTAGTAATATAATGTTACATATCAGCTTCAGCATTTCACAGACTGCAGCACAAAGATAGAATGCGGCCATTATGTTAGGCACACTATCAGGATTTTTACAGATTTATAACAGGAGCACCAGACGATTGCCAGTTTAGATAAGAATGTACATTGTCACAGGCTTTACACATTAAAAGGAAAAAAACAGGGGGGGGGGAGGGAGAAAGTACTGTAGTATTTCTGTGTTAATGGATTAGTTCCAGGGGGATCAGTGACTGAAGATGGGGGGAGACTTTGTCTTTGATTGAGTGCCTCTTTTTATTCTCTCTTGTACCCCTTGGCTAGCCACACTGGCATTGAAGGGGCTATTGACCATTGTATATCTATTGCAATGTACTATTTAATATTTAATAGTTGTTTTATGCTACGTGTATTTTTCATTGTGTACATCATTTCTATTTGTAGAATGGCCTTCAGCTTTGGCTGACAGAGCTATAAGTAGAGACGGGTGAATCCGCCCAAATCCGTTTCCCGGATTTTCGCTGATGTTACCCCAAAAATCCATTTTGCGGTGTCAAATCCGCTAACGAATTTAGGTGGTTTCAATCCGTGCAGATTCATCAAAAAACGCCATTGGATACAACTCGTGGGCGGATTCTTAAGAGTCTGCCAACAGATTGCTGAATCCACGAATTGGATTCCACAAAACCGTGCACGCCGGAATGCGGAATCCGCGGGGCGTATTGACAATAATACCAATAGAAAAATCCACAAAAATGCGAATCGCCCTTTTTGAGATTGATCCACTGAAATCCGCGGACCAAAGGAACCGCCCGATCCGCTGCGGTTCCAAATTTGCCCCCAAAATTCGGCCCATCTCTGTTATAAGCCATTCCAGTAGATGGGGCAGGCGGTTTGTTAGGTGTGTTGGGGTAGATGGCGTGTTTTTCATAGAGTTTTGTGGTTACTGATTATACGGTATATTAGTGGGGCAATCTGACCACCACCAAAATCTGATAATGACGATCAAATTGAGTGAGACTGTCTTCCAATGCTTGAGATGCGCTCCAAATGAGTGGCTCACCTGGGAAGTACTAAATTGACATTTTGATATGGATCCTTCCTACACAGTTGGCTTAGATCACTCTCAGACTAGTGAGAAGAGTTGCTTAACCCCGTTGGATGCCCTGTAGACATGGCTACTATGCCATGGGGTCTGGCGCTCCACAGGCCCCACGAGGTAGAAGCTACATCATAATCCTCCTGCTCGTTTCTCAAGGGGAGATCACATTCTGGAGCACAGAACCCGATCTATAAGGAAGTGGAATAGATGCAGTTCTTCTTAGTAACATATACAGAATAAGAGTTATGGGTGGGCACTGATGCTCTAATTTTATAAAAACGGTGTGTTTTGGTTTTGCCGGAACTCCATTGTTTTGTATTTGTAAAATAAGTGTGGAATTAACTCAAAATAAGCAAAATGTGGATAACTTTTCGCACAAGTTTGCAGGTTTTTTTTTTTGTTTTTTTTTTCACAAACTCCAAAGTTCCCCCAGTCTACCGAAAAACAAATGTTAAAAACACACCAAGTTTGGATTTGAAACCTGCAAACCTGCCCATCCTTAATAAGAACTGCAAGGAAGTGAAGGCACTACGCTATACTGTATAAGCATTCTTCCACATTGACTAATAACTATCTTAAAAAGTGCTGAAATTTAGGTCCAAAACACTAACTGCAAAACGTATAATAGCAAATGTCACAGATTACGAAATATAAACTGACTTTCTTCGTTATACAGTAGTTCAAAAAAAAAAGTTTTTTTATTTTTATTTTTTTTACAACATTGTGATGGGGACATTTTTTTGAAGGTGCCATTCCTCTCCATTTATTCCATCTTAATTTCTTTTTATATCTTTTGATAATGGAGACCACTCAGATTCCCTGCCTACTTATGCATTGCCAGGTTGGAACACACACCCCAATTTTGATTCAGCAATGTCATTATTTCTATACACATTTTTTAACACTAAGGGGATGATGTATCAAGGCAAATTTGGAGCGCCTTGTAGGCAAACTGCATCATTTTCATCTGGGGTCTCTTTGCTTCAATGTATCGAGATCTTTGCTCCAAGCTTTGCTCTGTGTGCGTCACTATGTGATTTGGGGAGTGACAATAGGAGGAGTTAGGGAGGAGTTACATGATGCAGATTATAATGAGATGTATTATATTCTGTGTGTACAATAGGAGGAGTTACATGATGCAGATTATAATGAGATGTATTATATTCTGTGTGCACAATAGGAGGAGTTAGGGAGGAGTTACATGATGCACAGATTATAATGAGATGTATTATATTCTGTGTGCACAATAGGAGGAGTTAGGGAGGAGTTACATGATGCACAGGTTATAATGAGATGTATTATATTGTGTGTACAATAGGAGGAGTTAGGGAGGAGTTACACAATGCACAGATTATAATGAGATGTATTATATTCTGTGTGCACAATAGGAGGAGTTAGGGAGGAGTTACATGATGCACAGGTTATAATGAGATGTATTATATTCTGTGTGTACAATAGGAGGAGTTAGGGAGGAGTTACATGATGCAGATTATAATGAGATGTATTATATTCTGTGTGTACAATAGGAGGAGTTACATGATGCACAGGTTATAATGAGATGTATTATATTCTGTGTGTACAATAGGAGGAGTTACATGATGCACAGGTTATAATGAGATGTATTATTTTCGGTGTGTACAATAGGAGGAGTTAGGGAGGAGTTACATGATGCACAGATTATAATGAGATGTATTATATTCTGTGTGTACAATAGGAGGAGTTAGGGAGGAGTTACATGATGCACAGGTTATAATGAGATGTATTATATTCTGTGTGTACAATAGGAGGCGTTAGGGAGGAGTTACATGATGCGCAGATTATAATGAGATGTATTATATTCCGTGTGTACAATAGGAGGAGTTAGGGATGAGTTACATGATGCACAGGTTATAATGAGATGTATTATATTCTGTGTGTACAATAGGAGGAGTTAGGGATGAGTTACATGATGCACAGGTTATAATGAGATGTATTATATTCTGTGTGTACAATAGGAGGAGTTAGGGAGGAGTTACATGATGCACAGGTTATAATGAGATGTATTATATTCTGTGTGTACAATAGGAGGAGTTAGGGAGGAGTTACATGATGCACAGATTATAATGAGATGTATTATATTCTGTGTGTACAATAGGGGGAGTTAGGGAGGAGTTACATGATGCACAGGTTATAATGAGATGTATTATATTCTGTGTGTACAATAGGAGGCGTTAGGGAGGAGTTACATGATGCGCAGATTATAATGAGATGTATTATATTCTGTGTGTACAATAGGAGGCGTTAGGGAGGAGTTACATAATGCACAGGTTATAATGAGATGTATTATATTCTCTGTGAACTATGTGCTGGAGGTCATTGGTTATCAGCCGGAATCCATCCCGCAAACCGCCGTCAGATTGCGGATCCAATGTTAATCCGCGGTGGTGAGCGTCGGATAATCCGTTCCGATGACGGATCAGCGGAATGCATTATCTGGCGTCGAATAATTAGCTCAACAGATAACAGACCATTGGATGGCGAGGACCACCTGTACAAACATAACTGCATATATAGGCCTCTGTGTCAAAATGTTTTTACATCAATGTCTCTTTCTTAGAATGTGTATTTTGTTCCTTTGCATTAGCATTTTTTGTTTATTGCATTGATAAATAAAAGCATTTTTTTGTCAATTTAGGGTCCTGTTTTGCTTTGACCGGTTTGCAAAATGCTGTATGTCACCCAGCTGGGAAGGTGTAAGAAGAAAAAACAAAAGCCATTAACACCTAAAGTAGACTAAAATCGGACCCATTTAAACGAAGTGTAAACCATTTCGCTGTTATTTACAGTATGAGTCCGAAACTGAAAGAAAATCTGCTCACATAGTGTTGTCAGCTTATAGAAACATTAACATCATTACCTGCCTAATTTTCAGGAACTACCAAACCATATTTATTGAACTTTAGCAGCTGTACTGTGGATAACAGATGTGCTTCATATCAATGCAAGATGATTTCTAGGCTTTTAATAGCTGCAGAGATGTAATAAATGAATGATGGCATCATCAGTATCCGGCTCCATTTATCACGTACGGTATCAACAACACATAATACTTTTGCACGTTTTTCTGTACTTATCATACCGTAGAGTTGATTATGCGCTCAATCACAGCTGCTTTTGTGAATTGGTAATAATATACAGTACGGCCTTTTTACAGTCCTTTTCAGTAAACATGCACTTCCCTTAGAAAAGCTATTTCAACTTACCGTACACTTGTTTGGCTTCTCCCCTGAGTGGACCCGCATGTGAATGAGCAGTTTATATCGGGCATTAAAGGGCTTGTATCTTCGGGGGCAACCTGCCCAAAAACAAGCAAAGTCCTCCCCTTTTCTCTGGTCTATGTGGACCTTCTCTATGTGCCGTACAAGCTCCTCTTGCTGATCATACATAGCACTGCAGTCAATCCACTGGCAACAGTGCTTACCATTGAAATCATCAATCTCCCCATCTTCTTCGAGCAAAGGCACCTGGGCAGAAGGTGTAAGGGAAATTTGATGGGGTTGATTCAATAGCTCATGTTGATGCATGTGTTGATGGGCATGGTAAGGTGGTGGTGGGCCTTGATGAGGAGGAGCTGGAAGTGGAAGAGGAGTCGGAGGATTCATGTTAATTGTGCCACCTGAATAGTCATCCACCCTTTCACTTTTTAAGACACCCATTGTCTGGCCCTCAGTCAGACCCATGCTTTGTTGAACCACCATGTTGTTCATGGCGTCAGAATGCAGACTATTCTGTTCCAGCTGCTGCATACGTTGATATTCTTCTGTCACATTCTCAGGGAGGGAGATATGGTCATTGACTGCAAGAAGACTTCTCTGTGAGTTTGACCCAGCACATGATGGAGGAATGCAGCTTCCCCTAATCCCTAAGAAGTGCCCGTACACTTCAGGTTGAGGGGAGATGTTTGCTGGTGAGGCCCTCGATCCATTGATGTAGGCAACTAATGAAGTTGGTGAAGTGCGGATGATTGTATTGAAGTCTAACCCAATACCATCAGACAATGGAGACAAAGAGAGAGCTCTTTTCTTTGAACGTGCTGAATGCGATCTTGGAGAAGAATGGCGGGGACTAGGATAAGGTGAAGAGTTGCTCTCTAGGCCAAAAAGGTAAGAGGGCAATGAGTTAGTGACACTATTGTTGGACATAGATGTTCCTGGAGGAATGCTCAGCAGGTCTCCTGGCTCACTACTATTGTGGGAACCATGGTTAGAAGGAAGGATCCTGTAACCATGAGACCATTCTTGTTTTACGCTCATTGTTGAATGGCTCTCCGTCAAGCTTAAAGTTGTGGAGGCAAGAGACTCACGTGACATAAGAGACCTAGGAAAAGGGAAGAAAAAAAATGATGTATTTAAGAGAATACTTTGTTAACCTAAATAAATCTAGTAACAAAGTTGCTTATAAAAAAATTATCTGATTTGCCATACAGATTGTATATTGTTTCAGCTCTATCAAACAGCTCAGTGTTAGTTTCTCATGGCTTAGAATACATATTAATTTAGAGCAAATGGCAGAAAGAACATTCCTTCACAATGTGTGCTTTTTAATACATTATTAACTGCTAATTAATCAATCTTGTACAATAAATCTTTGCATTGCACAAAAGGCTTGTAAAGGTTTAACCCATTTACTTTTAGAAGGCCTAGAAATGCCTTCCAATCCTTATTAGACGGGGAAATGCACAGCTGTGATCAATTCACATTATCACCTAGAGCAAGAGGATTTGAAAGCCAGGGCTAACATTAAGCTTAAGCTGTAGTTTTCATGCATACTTTTGTCGAATGTGAAAAAGGAAACTTATCTAATAGTGGCGCTCTATATAGCTAATACTTTTGTCGAATAGAAGCATAAAACTACAGTACTACTTTACTTAAAGCACACGGGTAAAAATGCCGAAGGTATATACAGGTGGTCCTCGCTTACCGGCGTCCCGCTTACCAACGACACATAATGCAGTCCGCTCGACACATTATTCGACGTCGGACCCGCTTATCCGAAAGGTCACCACCGCCAATTAACATGGACCCCCAATACGACGGTCCGTTAACCGACGGCGGTTTGCGGTAAGCATTCCGTCAGATAAGCGAGGACCGCCTGTACTGTATAGATGACATGCTCAACCTGCAGCAATGTTACCCCTTTTATTCACAGGTCAGAGCTAGTGTGGCCACAACATCTGAGAAAATATTGGCTTGCAGGGCTCCAAAGAGAATTTTCATATCGAGTCAGTTAGGGAGATTGGTGAAACCATCCCATATTTGAGAGAGGTCATTAATAATGACCTACAGTGTTCTGAAGATTTTGTCAAAAGATTGAAGGCAGGGAAGTTACTGAGAAAAACATTACAAAACTAATTGGGGAATCTGGTGTGTGCTTTCAAGTTTTAGAAGGATCCTAAAAAATCTAACAGTATTCATGTAGAAGTGAAGAGTGGGACCCGGCTTCAGTGGGGTGTGGCAAGCTAACATTATGTAGACATATTTACATTGTAAGTTCCATATAAAAGATGCAAGAGAGTTAAGTGGAAAAAAGCCAAGGAGATGAAGAATCAGGGCAGAATCAGAGATAGATGTTCGGTGACTTGGTGTGGGTGGAAGAAGAGGGGTGATGGAAAGGGGAGAAATTAGGGACAGTAGTAGGACGAATGTGGGCGTAGGTGAAAGATGTTGATGAGATTGCATAACCGCAGGTGAGAGGTGTTGGAAGAATGGGAAGGACGTGGTGACTGAATATACGTGAGAAGTATGGAGATTCGGCTTGAGTATATGAGGAAGGCCGTTGATTTGTGGAGAGATCTAGGGGAAACATTGGGGAGAGATACGGCTCATAGGGGTAAAGATATAGTGGGGAAGAAGAGAATGAACATTGTGTGAGATAGGGTAGAGATATTAGGGGACTGTGATGAGAGATGAGAAGGAAAATAATTGCCACATATCCTGCAATTTATCAAAACTTAGACCCATATCGAATATGTTGAAATCGCTTTCTAGTGCTGGAGAAGAGCTCCATTGAAATGCATATGGCTAGAATCTCCTGCACAGCTTCACAGCATATTTAGTTATGGCATTAGAAAGATATATTTTATTTCTATAGTTGCATTCACACCTTCACTTGTAGCCAGACTAGGTGTTGCGGCTGAAAAAGTAAGGAGCCGTAGCCCCGGAAACAGTGCCGGCTACTACATCTCTGCAGGGGAGGGGAAGCCCTCCCGCGTTTGGGCAGCCGCGTTCCCGCAGCTTGCACCAAGTGCCAGGGACCACCAGCCTGGCTACATCTGTAAGAATTGACACTATTATGGAATTTCCAAAAGTGAGATATGCACAAAAACTAAATGTACAATGTTATTCTGCTATTTTTTTAATGTTTTCTTTCTAAATTCCTAATTTGGAAATGTTAACCAAAACATTCCTTTTTAAAGCAGGCAGATTGTTTTCCAGTTACAGATAGGATAAGAAGACATCTCAATTTTGTTATGATTTAAAACACAAAGGGGTTTATTCATTAAACTGCAATAGTGCGGATCGGGACACTTTCACCCTGAAACTCCAAGTGACATCAATGCAAAAATGGCTCAATCGCAGTTTAATGAATAATCCCTAGAAAACTATGTCAGAAGTTCCTAATATATATTAGGAAAAAGAGAGAAAACCAGCGCACTGCAAAAGTGGGTCCCAAGCAAATGAATAGTAAAAATCTTCTTTATTTAATCCATCTAAAAGTGGAGGTTAACACACTCCTACGCGTTTCGTGTAAACATACACTTTATCAAGGAGTACACGAAATGTTTACACGAAACGCGTAGGAGAGTGTTAACCTCCACTTTTAGGCCTGGGACATAGTAAAGACTTTGGTGCTGCTGCTCGCTGTTGCTTGCTGCCGCTCGCTCTACCAGGAGCTTTTTGATGTCCTGGCAGAGGAGACAGCAAGCGCGCTTGGGAGGCGGGTATCACTGTGTGTGTGTCACTTGGTAGCTGTCAGTGTGTGTGTGTGTGTGTGTCACTTTGAAGTGGTCTGTATGTTTGTGTGTCACTGGGGAACCTGTGTGTGTGTATGTGTGTGTGTGTGTATATTATATAATATTTAAAAAAATTAAAAAAAAGACATGTTGTGAAAATAAATTATTTATTAACATTGTGCAACTTTGATAAATATATTCACACACATACATCACACACACACATCACACACACACACACACACACACACACACACACACACACACACACACACACACACACACACACACACACACACACACACACACACACACACACACAAGCGCAACACCCCTGCATCTCCCGTGTGGGCAGGGAGGCAGCTACGGTGATCGGGGCAGAAGGGGGACACATCACCTGCTGCCCCCTTCCCCCCCACGGGGGCAGTGGAACCCCCCTGCATCTCCCGCATGGGCAGGGAGTCAGCCACGGTGATCTGGGCAGAAGGGGGACAAATCACCCGCTCCCCCCCGCCCCCGCGGCACAAGCCCCCTCCATCTCCCACAGGCTGACAGCCACAGGGATCGGATCACCCGCTCTCCCCCCCCCTACACACACACACACACACACACATATATATATATATATATATATATACACCTCTGTGCTGCCTGTCTGGTCTGGTGGCTCTGTAGTTAAAATGCCGGGCCGGCTGCAGCCCCATTGGATGGGAGCGGTCACGTGACCGCTCCTCCGCTTCCCCGAGCGGCAAATTTCAAACTTGCCGCTCTCGGGGAAGTTTCTCAGCCTCCGCACGCATCAGCACGCATGCGGAGGGAGAAATTATAGCCGCGCAGATTACAGATGCAGGGGCTTTGTGCATCTGTTCAACGCGGCTCAGCCCGGCTCAGCGACGCTGATTTCACTATGTCCCAGGCCTTAGATGGATTAAATAAAGAAGATTTTTACTATTCATTTGCTTGGGACCCACTTTTGCAGTGCGCTGGTTTTCTCTCTTTTTCCTATTTGCTTCCAGAGACCAGCATCTCTCTACCAGGCTGCACGCCTCCATAGGACATGGAAAAAGGGATTTTGTGAGTATTATTCATTATTGAATACTTATTGTGAGTCCAGAAACCATCCCAATGAGGGCTTGATCTAGGTTATTTTAGCTTTTTTCTTGCCCTTCAGGGATTATTGGTTCTCTTGGGGACTTTACTTTTATTTCTCTCATATACCCTTATGTCCCATACTGTTCATTTGTTTATTACAATCAAACAAGGGATCAAACGTTGGGCACGTTTATCACTTCAATTTGTTATCCTAATATATATTAGACTAAATGTATATTTTTGCACGTATCTGCATCAAAAGTATATATTGCGTACCACTACAGCATACATTATGCATTAGATCAGGGGCGCGCAAACTTTTTTTGCTGCCCCCTCTCCACGTGCCTGCTCTCCTCCTTGGTGCGCCCCCCCACCCCCCCCTCCTTACCTCGCGCGTCATTTGGGTCGTGTGACGTCACGTGACCCCTCGGCATCATTTGACGTCACGTTACTGTGGCAACCGTGATGCCACATGACCCCACGTCATGGTAACGCGCCCTGGAGCCGGCTGAACCCCGGTAAGTAGAGGTTGCACAGGCCTCGCGAGGTCCCCCGGCATTTAATTTAAATGCCTTGGGGAACAGCGCGGGACCTCTGCAACCGCCCACGCCCCCCCAAAAAATCTCGGGCTCCCCCTTGGGGTCGCGCTCCCCAGTTTGCGCACCGCTGCATTAAATAACACTTGGTTTACTGGTTCTGTTGACATTAACCCATGTACAAACTAATGAGTGGAGCAGAAGAGGTGCCAAATAGATTGTGTTTTTGACCCATGAAACAGATACTGATAAAAGATGGCGCATTTTCACAATTTTGTCTTTTTCCATTCATTTTACAACAGTGGCGATCTTAATGCACAGGCTGAACAGACCTCCATTATATATTTTGCTTTGCCAAACGAATGGAGCGCACATATACAAGGAATCCCCACATTTTAAGTAAGGCCACACACAGACATCATCCAGGTGTGGCGGTGAATGACATCTGCACTGAAGTGATAGCTGAAGACTAAATGAGATTTCTTGGTAGCACAGTACAAAATATCAAGAGAAGATTACCCAAAACAAAGCCTTAGAAGAGGGGTGTGCAAACTTCCCTTCCTGCGCCCCCGTCTGCCCTGCCCCCCTTCTCGTAACCCCCTCCTTACCATGTCTCCGCCGTCAAATGACGCTGCGGTGTCAGGTGAAGTTATGTTGCTATGGTAACGTGACATCATGTGACGCTGCAGCGTCATTCGATGCCATGTTGCCATGGCGACGTGTTGCCGGAGACAAGAGAAGTGAAGTTACGGTGTCCTCAGGCGATCACCCTGCATTTAATGTAAATGCCTTGGGGAAGCGCGCGGGGCCTCTACAACCGCCTGAAAGATCTCGCGCCCTCCAGTTTGCGCACCCCTACATTAGAACACCCCAACAGACAGCGAAAAGGAATATGAGAATTTAGAAAGATCTTCGACTGAGCCACTGATTGAGCCACATGTGCTGAAGCAGGGATATCTTGAAAACCTGATTTGTTGATGTCCCTTGAGGACTGGAGTTGCCCACCTCTGCACAAAAGACACGGGAATAACTGGGATAATACTTTGTACAGTGCCTATGCCGACTTAGCAGACACTATTGAACCCCTTGTCGCACAATAACTTGATACCGCTGGTATCACATTATGGTGCAATTTGCTATTGTTTTTGTGCGATTTGCGCTGCAAACAAATAGAAAGATTGCGTGATTTTGCTTGTTAGCATGTGATAGCGGGTGGAATAACAACGGGGCACAGTGTGAAAAGCAGTAGAGAGTTCTACAATAATTGGTCTCAAACTGAGGGGGTGGTCCCTGAAGTCTCTGAAACTTCACTTCAGACAGCTCTCTGCTCCGCGTGCGGCGTCACGTGTAGTGTACGGTGCCAAAACAAGTAGCATAAATCCAATTAAAGTGCGGTGACGGTCACGGCGCTCGCCGTACTACAAAGCAGACGGCTGGGGAAGAGTTAACAAAAATAATTCTGCCGATGGCCGTGTCACGTGAGCGGCTCAGCCAATGAGGGCGAACCGCTCATGGCCACGCCTCCAAGCCTCCTCTGCCCTGTCTCCCTGGTATAATCAAGATGGCGCTCAGCGGCAGCGCTGGGTGACGTCACAGGATAGCGCTGCCGCCCTGTAGCACTTGATATATTCAAGGTTTAGCATATTCTCTACTACAAGGCTATTTCTACATAGGTGTAGGGGTGTTTAAATCAAAGCTCCGTTAAAATCAGGGCTCATAATGTGACAGCTAAAACAGTAACAGAAGTTACGTGCTCTGGGTTAACGCGTATCCTCGAAGCTAATTGTAAAGCAAAAAAATTGCCATTTTACATCTCATTAGCATAGGCTTATCATTATGTTATTGTAGCATAACATTACGTTTCCACCCAATAACATGACGTTTAGTAAGTCTTAGCATTTCACCTAATGTAGACCCTGAAATAGGTCTTTAACTCAAGTTGAGAAAAATAACAGAGGGAAATAATGTATGTTAGTTAAATCATACCTAACTGTGATCAGCCAGACCCTGTAAAAGCCTACTTGATGGTCTAGATGTGAGAAATGCCGAGTTTAGGTATGATCTAACTAATGTAGTGTTACCAGAGAGGATTTAAATGATCATCTAGCAGGAAAATGGAAGTGATCACATTGCTGGTTGCTACTGAACCCCTGGGACCCACACATGACGGCTGCCATTTTGCTTCCCCTGGAGGGAGCAGTAACACTGGTAACTGCATCGGTAAGTAACTCAGAAACTACCAATAATGCACTTCAGCACCAGAGCAATGCTAAGAGAGTATGGGTTAAAAATAAATGAGCATTTGGGGAGATAAGAATATTGAGTTTTTGTGGAAATAAAAAAAATGGTTGTTTGTAGTAGAGGGGTGTGATAAAACATTAATAATGTCGACATTTCAAATGAAAGACAAGCAAAGTCATGTCAGCATGCTAATTAGCCAAGAAATTGCAAGTACTGGTATGACAGGCTCTGATCTTTTGATTTTATCATTATGAAAATAAAAGACCAGTTGGAAATAGTGTGAAACAGGTCATTAATTTTCACTACCATAATATATAGAGCATTAGTTGGGAATATTTGCTTTTTTTTGTCTTTTACTGTAGTAATATAAGAACACTACTGCAGGTCATTATTTTCATGTGATTGAGCTGGATGTCCTGATTTTAGAGCATCAACACCACTTCATGCCATTATAACAATATCTGGAGTGAGAATACCATGAGCGTATCAAGATCACATGTTCAAATAGTGTGGTTTGTTACAAAGTACTCCCCAGGTGCTATTCTGTACCTCAAGCACAGAAATTGAATTCTGCTCGGTGTAAAATAATCTTGCACCGAGGAGACTTTTTTTGGAAATTGCTGTCTGAAGTCGACTTTGTGTGTAATTGCAAAGATAGCAATCAAATTGGATGGTGCAATAAAGAAGCAAACTGCCCAAGAGAGATAAAGTAAGGAGATAGTTGAGAGTTGACTAGAATTTGAACATCACTATGTTGAGGTTACAAAGGTGGGGAGAACAGAAAAATAGCAGGTACACTGAATTAAAGAGAGACGGACAAGTTTGTGGCAGCGCATGAAACAGAAGAAAACACATGGTGAGCACCTGACCTCTTGATGTACCTTCTGTAGTTATGATGCAACGTTATAAAGGAAAATCACAATTAAACGTATACTGAGCCTTCAACCTGTGTCCCATTTTGATCTGTCTGTTGATGTGTCCCTCAGGTCTCTGTTCTGGGACCTCTCCTTTTCTCTCTCTACACATTATCACTTGGTGACCTCATCAACTCCTTTGGCGTGAGGTATCATCACTATGCAGTTGATATGTAGATACAGTATATTTATCCACCCCATATCTCACACCTACAATCCAAGTCTCTACTCGCCTCTTGGCTATATGCTTGTGACTGGTGTCTGCCACTTCAAACTCAATGTATCTAAAACTGAGCTTCTCATATCCCCTTCCCCCCCCCCCCCCCACCTCCCCCCACCACCCTAATTTCCACTTTTTCCATCACTGTAAACAGAACCACCATCTATTCTGTTGCCAAAACACGTTGCCTAAAACACATTGCCTAGGTGTGACATTTGACTCCTTTGTTTCCTTCTCCATTCACATATACGCTCTGGGTAACTAACACTTGTCGCTTTTTCCTCTGTAACATTGCCAAAATCAATCTACTGCTAAAACTCTAATGCACGTCTTTATCTCCTGTCTGGGTTCTTGTAACAGCTACTAACTGGCCTCCCTGCCTTGCAACTTTCTACTTTACACTTTATCAAATATGTTAACAAAACTGAAAAAAGAGAAACCGCGAATGTTGCACTCTGATCATTGTGAATACATAACTTTTACTAGGTAATAATTCAAATACAGTATATGAGGTTCGAAAAATGTAACCAACCTTGTTGACTACTATGGAGAGAGAAAAATAATTCCCAAGTGGATCAAAGGAGGAAATGATGATTATAATTATATACAACAAATGTGCCCAAGCACAAAGTGAATATTAAAAATAGGTAAAGAGGGTGTCAGTATTAGTAATGGTTTCACTGATTAAATGTCAGCAGTAAATTTAATTGGAGAGACCGAGAGTGAGAAGGGATGGGGAAGAGAGAATGGATGGGGGTGGGGGGGGAGAGAGAGAGAATGGATAGAGGAAAGAGAGAAAATGGATGGGGGGGGGAGAGATGGGATGGGGAGAGAGAGAAGAGATGGGGAGAGAGAGAGAGAGAGAGAGAGAGAGAGAGAGAGAGAGAGAGAGAGAAGGGATGAGGAAGAGAGAGTAGGGATGGGCGGAGAGAGAAGGGATGGGGAGAGAAAAGGGATGGGGGAGAGAGAAAAAAGGGATGGGGAGATAGAGAGAGAAGGGATTGGGGAGAGAGATAGGAGAGAGAGAGAAGGGTTGGGGGGGAGAGAGAAAAGGGATGGGGAAAAGAGCAAAGGGATGGGGGAGAGAGATAGAAGGGAGGGGGAGAGAGAGATAGAAGGGAGGGGGAGAGAGAGAAGAGATGGGAGAGAGAGTAGGGATGGGGGAGAGAGAGTAGGGATGGGGTAGAGAGAGTAGGGATGGGTGGGAGAGCGAGATAAGGGATGGGGGAGAGAGAGAAGGGATTGGGGATAGAGAAGGCTGGGGAGAGAGAAGGGAGACAGAGATGGATAGGGGTGAGAAAGAGGATTGATGGGGGAGAGAGAAAAGGGTTGGAGAGAGAGAAAGAGAAGGGATTGGCAAGCGAGAAGGGATGGGGGAGAGAGAAGGGATGGGGAGATTGAGAAGGGAATCGATGGAGGGAGAGAGAGAGAAAAGGAATGGGGGAGAGAGAAGGGATGGGGGGAGAGACAGAGAGAAAGGATGGGGAGAGAGAGAATGGATGGGGGAGAGAGAGAAGGTATGGGGAGAGAGAGAAAAGGGATGGGGGATAGAAAGAGAGAAGGGATGGGGTGGAGGGAGGGGGAGAGAGGGGATGGGGGGTAAGGGAGAGATACCAGCAACATTTACGTATTTTTAATAAAGAAAAAGCAGCGGGGGCGGGGGGGAAGCGGGTGCGTAGGTTATACACTGTTAATAAAAATAAATTCTGGTACGGCCTGAGTTTTGCAGTCGGACTTAAGATTTGGCCCCAAAGCTATTCGGAGTTTGATGGGCCTGGCCTAGATTGATGGCTACTATCCAACACCCTCACCTGCTGTCTCTGTAAGTCTCCCACCACTTAGATTGTAAGCTCTCTGGGGTAGGGATTTGCTTTCTTCTAACTGTTGCACTTAATGTATTATAATTCCCTGTACTATCTCTTTTGTAAAGCCCTTAGTACATTGTGGTCGCTATATCAATAAAGATAGACATACTTACATACATATCCACAAATTCTTTATACTTCTATTGGACCTTGGACTTTGGCGCAAACAGGAAAAATCGGAAAGAGAGAAAAAGATATATACGGTAGTATTCTTTAAAAATATAGCATTCGGAAAAAAATGATGGTAATGCATCATCATAGATGTTAAATGAAGAGGCTGTCAAGGAATTTCTGGGATGGTGGCGCCGCTTTCTCGTGGTTCTCCCACGTTCTGCCCTCGTGATGATGTCACTGAACCACCTGACCCTCGCATCTACGAACTCCGCCTTCTCACAATCTTGCCTATCCACTCCACGGAAAAGCAGCGTCTCCGTCTGAGAAAGTCCTCAACAGCCTTCTCTTCTAACGTCTATGATGATCATTTAAAGATTTTACTACATACGAGGGCAATATTTTTTTTATTGAAATCTAATATTAAACAAGGATAAGACACTATTGTCCTGCATCTCTCTTCCATATGTGTCTCGGTGGCATGGAAGAAGATTGAATGAAGTGAACACACAGACGATATATAAAGGCATAAAACCGCGTATTTTTTTATGTGAGTGCAATACCATAATTTGTTTCTGAATTCTGTATTTTTAAACAATACCACACTATATATATATTGTTTTCTCTTTTTCCAATTGTTCCTGTTTGCGCTCAAGCTTCAATGGAACTATAAGGATTTGTGGATAACACAAAACCATACTGTGGGGTTGTATGGACCATATATATATATATATATATATATATATATATATATATAAATATATATATATATATATATATATATATATATATACACACAGTGGTTGACAAATCACCAAAAAATCTACTTGCCGAACAAAAAAATCTACTCGCCACCTAGTACTAAACGTGTGCTGCTTGGGCCAATAGGAGCTCGCCACAATGTTAAATCCACTCGCCCGGGGCGTGCAAATGTATAGGTTTGTCGAACACTGTATATATATGTATATATATATATATATATATATATATATATATATATATATATATATATATAGCAACTGTAAATATTCCTGTATATTCGTTTGCAACCCTGTCTTTCACCATTATCACCCAGCACACAGCACTTCCACTGCAGCAAGGGATTCTGGGAAATGACATGCAAATGAGCACACAGTGCCACTTTTTGCTTCAAAAACAATTTTAAACATTTCATGTCATTTCCCAGAATCCCTTGCTGCAGTGGAAGTGCTGTGTGCTTGGTGATAATGGTGAAAGACAGGGTTGCAGACCTGTCTAAGACATGCAAACGAATATACAGGAATATTTATAGTTGCTTTATGCATTACTGTGGAGGGTTTTTGTCACTTTTTTTACTCACTATAACTTAACTCAGTATATATATATATATATATATATACAGTGTTCGACAATTCATTATAACTACTCGCCCGCGGCGGGTGGATTTAGGCCGCTGGCGAGCCGTTGCTGCGGCTCTATTAATTCCCCTGCTCGCGCCAAAATGTTCAAATTTTTTTTTTAAATAAATAAATAATTCCTCTCCCTGATTGGTCTGACGGGGGAAGAGGGCTGGCTGGCAGCTCTGGGTCAGCCTCTCTCTCCCCCCTCCCTCTGCCAGCTCTGGGTCAGCCTCTCTCTCCCCCCTCCCTCTGCCAGCTCTGGGTCAGCCTCTCTCTCCCCCTCGCCCTCTGCCCCCTGCCAGGGGCGGGAGTAGCAAGGGAAGCGCTTCCCCTCCGTCCAACGCTCCTTTGGATCCCGCGCGGGCAGGTTAATGCTGCAGGCTGACACATGGGTAGTGCGCGTGCGCACGCGCAAGCAAAGTTCGCTGCTGGATCCAGCGCGTCACCGTCCGGCCACGTTTCCCATCAGGGAGTTGGTGTGGCCGTGCGGATGTCAATTTCCCCTGCAGGCCCCCCGATGTCCCCCGCAGGCCCCCACGTGCACTCCATTTCCCCCGCAGGCCCCCCGATGTCCCCCGCAGGCCCCCACGTGCACTCCATTTCCCACACAAGCCCCCCAATGTCGTCCGATGTTCCCCGCAGGCCCCCACATACCCCCGATTTCCCCCGCAAGCCCCCCAATGTCGCCCTATGTTCCCCGCAGGCCCCCCAATGTCTCCCGATGTCCCCCACAGGCCCCCCAATGTCCCCCGCAGGCCCCCCAATGTCACCCGCAGACCTCGATGTCGCCCCCCAGGCCCAAGATACCCACATACCTCTGGTGAGTGGGACTCCCGGCTCCATTTCTTGTATTGTGTGTGTGTGTTTGTGTGTGTGTGTGTGTGTGTGTGTGTGTGTGTGTGTGTGTGTGTGTGTGTGTGTGTGTGTGTGTGTGTGTGTGTGTGTGTCTGTGAGTGTCTGTGAGTGTGTGTCTGCCTGTGTGAGTTTATGTGTCTGTGAGTGTCTGTGAGTGTATGTGTCTGTGAGTGTATGTGTCTGTGAGTGTATGTGTCTGTGAGTGTTTGTGTCTGTGAGTGTTTGTGTGAGTGAGTGTGTGTGTCTGTGAGTGTATGTGTCTGTGAGTGTGTGTGTGTGTGAGTGAGTGTCTGTGAGTGTATGTGTCTGTGAGTGTATGTGTCTGTGAGTGTATGTGTCTGTGAGTGTATGTGTCTGTGAGTGTTTGTGTCTGTGAGTGTTTGTGTCTGTGAGTGTTTGTGTCTGTGAGTGTTTGTGTCTGTGAGTGTATGTGTCTGTGAGTGTATGTGTATGTGAGTGTATGTGTCTGTGAGTGTATGTGTCTGTGAGTGTATGTGTCTGTGAGTGTTTGTGTCTGTGAGTGTTTGTGTGAGTGTGTGTGTCTTTGAGTGTGTGTGTCTGTGAGTGTGTGTGTCTGTGAGTGTTTGTGTGTGTCTGTGAGTGTTTGTGTGGGTGAGTGTGTGTCTGAGTGTATGTGTGTGTCTGAGTGTATGTGTGTGTCTGTGAGTGTATGTGTCTGTGAGTGTATGTGTCTGTGAGTGTGTGTCTGTGAGTGTGTGTCACCCTCTCCCTGTGTCACCCTCTCCCTGTGTCACCCTCTCCCTGTGTCACCCTCTCCCTGTGTCGCCCTCGCCCTTTCCCTGTCTCCCTTTCCGTGTCGCCCTCGCCCTCTCCCTGTCGCCCTCGCCCTCTCCCTGTCGCCCTCACCCTTTCCCTGTTGCCCTCGCCCTTTCCCTGTCGCCGCCGCCCTTTCTCTGCCGCCCTCTCTCTGTCTTTGTCTCTCATTCTCTCTGTGTGTGTTCTCTCTATCTCTCTGTGTCTCTCTGTGTCTCTCTGTGTCTCTCTCGTTCTGTGTGTCTCTCTTTCTCTGTGTGTCTCTCTTTCTCTGTGTGTCTCTTTCTCTGTGTGTCTCTTTCTCTGTGTGTCTCTCTTTCTCTGTGTGTCTCATCTCTCTCTCTCTCTCTCTCTCCCTCTCTGTGTGTGTGTGTGTCTCTGTGTATCTCTCTCTGTGTGTGTGTGTGTGTGTGTGTGTGTGTCTCTCTGTGTGTCTCTCTCTCTCTGTGTGTGCCTCTCTCTCTGTGTGTGTGTCTCTCTCTCTGTGTGTGTGTCTCTCTGTGTGTCTCTCTCTCTCTCTGTGTGTGTCTCTCTCTCTCTGTGTGTGTCTCTCTCTCTGTGTGTGTGTGTCTGTGTGTGTGTGTGTGTGTCTCTCTCTCTCTCTGTGTGTCTCTGTGTGTGTGTGTCTCTCTCCCCCTCCCTCTCTCCCCCTTTCTCTGTGTCACCCTCTCCCTCTCTCCTCTCTCATCCTCTCTCTTCCTCTCTCTCCCTCTCTCTCCTCTCTCTCCTCTCTCCCCCTCTCTCTCTCTGTGTCTCTCTGTGTCTTTCTCTCTGTCTCTCTCTCTCTGTGTCTCTCTCTGTGTCTCTCTCTGTCTCTCTGTCTCTCTCTCTCTCTGTGTCTCTCTCTCTCACACTCTGGATCTCTTATTTACCCTATATATCTTAACTGCCCTATACTACACCGAAATAACCTATACTGCTTTATTCCAGCTCTGACTCAAGCTTCACACGGAAGACATCGGAATCTCCTCTAACCCAGAAGACAGGTAGGGAACACATCCCCTCCAATATATAACATACCTGGACATTGAGGGACTGCGGATCAGGTAAGATCCCAGGCGGGATTGCTGCTTTAGATATTGTGAAGCGGGGACGTCCAGACACTGGTTAAGGGGTTCAGGAAACTAGTCATTCACACCTGGCTTTTATTTCTAGATCCGACATTTACACACACATACAGTACACACACACACACGTAAAAAGGACTAATTGTAGTATAATGTAATACAATAAAGTCATTTATGTCAAAAACGAATGTTCTGACTAGGAATTTATTAAATGTATTTTATTTATATATTTTATTTGAAAGCGGGGTTGGGGGCGAGGTTGGGGGCGGGACTAGGTGGCGAGTAGATTTTTTGATTGGGTGAGTAGATTTTTGGGTGATTTGTCGAACACTGTATGTATATATATATATATATATATATATATATATATATATATATATACATATATATATATATATATATATATATATATATATATATATATAAAAGCAAATATACAAACATGAAGAGACAGAGAAATCTCAAAACTGTATTTCAGCACTTTATGTATTTAAAATTTGTCACTACCTTGTGAGGCATATCAAAGAGTTATGTCATACAGTATGAAATTGTATTAATTATCTCCCCTAATTAACTATAATAGGCATGGCCAAGAGCATGCAGTGGAAGAGAATTGCTTCCAGTGACATGTGCCTGATGAATACCTTTCATTTTCATGCAGTAGAAATACCCTTGAGGCACAATCTTCTGTGGCAACATGACAGATGTTATGTATTCACCAAACATCGTACAGTATACTAAAATACGTTTTCACCTTGTGTAATATCATGTTTGTCAGTGGGGCAAGAAATATGATCATTGTATAATAATGAAATATAATAATGGTATCATAATATAATCTTCATCATCCCCTAACAGGGCAGGAAGATTATTCACTGGTACTGGGTTGTTCTAGGCTGGCTTATGCCTATTTTAACAGCTGAGTTTTAACCCGTTTGCAGCTCCCTTTCTAAGATTAAAAGAACAATCCCACACACTGACAAGAAAAAAACCAAAAGATCTTCCATAATTCTCCCTCCTTTTCAAAAAATGGCAACTGCAAATATTTGTGAACGTACACTTTTGCATGTCACTTTGTCACTTGTGTTTCGGCGTTGATATTTGTATACTATTACAAGTTTATTATTTTGGATTTTAGCAGTTTAGACATTTTTTGCCACCATATACTGTAGGTGTTCGGTTGAGTTAGATACCTGAGTCCTTTCTGTGGATATTATATCGTTTTGTATATATGTTTGTTAATGTACCATGAGTGCGTTTCAAAAGGGGACTGCTGTGACCTCGGTCACTTTTCTTGTGCTTTCTACTATATATACTCCCCTATACACCTGGTTTTGATGTGTACTGATTTATTGGGCTTGAGCGATATCTTTACCACTATTGATTGCATGCCCTTTTTTAGACCCAGAAAATAGTGGACTTCTAAAATTGAGGATTTGGCTATTTGTGCTGTTGATTTACTGAGTTACCCTTGAAAAGTATATGTAGAGTTTGTTGTGTGTGACCTTTTTGAGTTGCTATCCTGAGATGTTGTGATCTGCTAAGCATTGAGTTGCCCGTTGCTGCAGAGAGAATATACAGTAGATAGCCTCTAAATGATCCCGCAGAACTCCACTTACAATGGCAATATTTTTCAAGTGGGTTCAGTAAACCTGATGAGGGTCTGATATGTCGTTATTTGCTTGTGGTCTGTGAGTATGATCTGATATGATATAAGTATGAACTGTCTGGGACTTCATATCCTGTTCTTACCTACAGTAAATCACCACAAGTGAAACCTTGAGGTGTGGATTCTTCCCGTCTTCGTTTCTACCGTTTGATGGGTGTTATAAGAAGCAAGAGCAGGGGTGGGCGAACTCCTGTCCTCAAGTGCCACCAACAGTTCAGGTTTCCAGGATATCCCTGCTTCAGCACAGGTGGCTCAATCAGTCCCTGCTTCAGCACGGGTGGCTCAATCAGTCCCTGCTTCAGCATGGGTGGCTCAATCAGTAGTCAGTCATCATGACTGACTACTGATTGAGCCACCCGTGCTGAAGCACGGATATCCTGAAAACCTGACCTGTTGGTGGCACTTGAGAACAGGAGTTCGCCCACACTTGACCTAGATCATTTGAGGGGTGGAAAAACCCTTCATCCAAGCACTACCGTAACCAACCCCCTTTTCACAAGTTGACGTGCCACCCATATTGTCCACTTGTCTAACGATCATGTGGGCCCAATAAAAGGTATGACAAACGGCAGAGAATTAAACTTTCCATGGGACCAACAAGGCTTTTTGTTACCAAGAAAAAAAACAACAGAGCAAAATATATAAAAGACCTTGTATCAGATGAAGGTATGGCTAAGTGCTGTAGATTGAGTGTCCTGTGTATGCTGGGGCTGAACTGGTTACATGCTGTAGCAGCCTGGTTTGCTGGAGGTGACATAGGTCCCAGTCGCTGAACCATCATGGGGCTGCTAGTGACCATGAGATTGTTGTAGCTGCCTTTTCCTGCAGTCTTGCACTGTGGTCCAAAACCAAGGCTCCCTGAAACACAGAAAAAAAAACATGTGCATGAGATGTAGCATTCCCCAGCTAACTCCTTGTTGTTATGAGATTGAAGGGCAGTTCTGGTTTACCATAGAGATAAAAGGTTTAGTACACCTTAAGTCTTATTTAAATGAATGTAAGCGAAGGCGTCCTAAAGATCAGCACCCTTTGGTGAATCTGGGCCTAAGAAGCAGAATACACTGACATTGCGGAAAACTGCACTAAAGTCTCACTATGACATGGAGCCCGATGACAGTATTGAAGATACTGTTTCCACATTGAGAGTTCCATCAAGCGGACTTTATGAGACGTTTTATTTCACAAAGGGTGTATGGTTTAAAATACCTTGCACTGTATGGGGCCTATTCATTAAAGTACATTAATAACATTTACTTGCAAAAACAAGCAACATCGGAGCGTTCATTAAACAGTTCTCGCATGCCATTGAATGGCGCGACTTGGTTATACAATTTCATACAATATGCAAAAAATATATGTTTTTTCCTTTAATTTAAGCAATTCAAAATAGCTACTTTTCTGTAAATTGTCCAATTATTTATTTATGTTAAAGTGATCAGTATGCAGCTTACTACTCTAACAAGTACACAATTATTATTCCTGTGGTCTGGTTGCATTCACTCTAGTTCTTTTCTGGCTCTCTGTAAAATAATTTGAACCATTTCTTAACACTGCTCGTAGTATTTCATGAACCCTTGTCTAAGTTTCCTCTAATTTAGGAGGACATGAAAAATATATATATACATTTACATAAACAGCGTTAGCAAATGAGTTTGGGTAAGAAGAAAAAAATATATATGATAATGACTGACAGAAAGATACAAAAGTGTTACATGTATTAAAAAAAGCAAACATTCTTATCACCATGTTCAATAAACTAAGCTATTTTACCTCTCTCTGGGGGTTATTCACCAAGCTCCTTTACGGTGTAACATACCTGAACGGGCGTTCACTACCATCCAGGGAGAAGGTCTGGAGACACTGACTCTCTAAACCAGTGGTTTTCAACCTTTTTTTGATTAAGGAAACCTATGATAATATTATGAAATTCTGCAGAACCCCAACTCTCTCTAATATCTCGTCTGATATCAGATGCATTGTAGAGAACCCCAACCCCCTCTAATAGCGCATCTGAGATCAGATGCATTGTAAGGAACCCCAAACCCCTCTAATAGAGCGTCTGAGATCAGATGCATTGTAGGGAACCCCAACCCCCTATAATAGCGCGTCTGAGATCAGATGCATTGTAAGGAACCCCAACCCCCTCTAATAGCGCATCTGAGATCAGATGCATTGTAAGGAACCCCAAACCCCTCTAATAGAGCGTCTGAGATCAGATGCATTGTAGGGAACCCCAACCCCCTATAATAGCGCGTCTGAGATCAGATGCATTGTAAGGAACCCCAACCCTCTCTAATAGTGTCTGAGACCAGATGCATTGTAAGGAACCCCAACCCTCTCTAATAGCGCATCTGAGATCAGATGCATTGTAAGGAACCCCAAACCCCTCTAATAGAGCGTCTGAGATCAGATGCATTGTAGGGAACCACAACCCCCTATAATAGCGCGTCTGAGATCAGATGCATTGTAAGGAACCCCAACCCTCTCTAATAGTGTCTGAGACCAGATGCATTGTAAGGAACCCCAACCCTCTCTAATAGCGCATCTGAGATCAGATGCATTGTAAGGAACCCCAACCCCCTCTAATAGCGCATCTGAGATCAGATGCATTGTAAGGAACCCCAAACCCCTCTAATAGAGCGTCTGAGATCAGATGCATTGTAGGGAACCCCAACCCTCTATAATAGCGCGTCTGAGATCAGATGCATTGTAAGGAACCCCAACCCTCTCTAATAGTGTCTGAGACCAGATGCATTGTAAGGAACCCCAATCCTCTCTAATAGCGCGTCTGAGACCAGATGCATTGTAAGGAAAACCAACCCCCTCTAATAGCATGTCTGAGATCAGATGTATTATAAGGAACCCCAACCCTCTCTAATAGCACATTTTAGATCAGATGCATTGTAAGGAACCCCAACCCTCTCTAATAGCACATTTTAGATCAGATGCATTGTAAGGAACCCCAACCCTCTCTAATAGCACATTTTAGATCAGATGCATTGTAAATTCTTCTGTATTTAGTACCATTTTTAAATGACCTGAAAATTGCAGGATGCCCATCAGGAATGCCCGGGGAACCCAATGGTTTCTAGAAACCCTTGTTGAAAAACATTGCTGTAAACAATGACACTGAGTAAGAATCAGGGAACCTTGTACAATTCCCGGTGTCGTATCCTTGTGACCTTGGGCACGTTACTTTATCTCCCTGTGCCTCAGGCACCAAAAACATTGTTTGTAAACTTATCTGGGCAGGGACTGTGTCTGAACAAATTCCAATGTGCTGTGTACCGCAAACTATACTGTCATTATTTTGTATTGAGTCTCATTGGGAGAAAAGGCTATATGAAATAAAGTTATTATTATTCAAATCAATGAGTGTTAACGCCTGGTCGGGTGCATTAACCCGTAAAGGTGCTTGATGAATGTAGGCGTTAATGTGATGTCTCTGTCTGTACTAATTAGTAACAACCTCCCCGCTTGCTTTTTAATTGTCATGTGGTATTGTTAGAGTATATAAATCAGATTGTATTGGCTATTCCAATGTATTTAGCTGTGCCACCTTTTAAGTGCCTGTGGAGTTGATTTGGAGGAACAAGAACAGAAGAACTGGATTCAGCACTCTCACAACAACTCTGTAAATGTGAACTTAACTTTTAAAAACGCTTGCACAATTTATGCACAAACACTATAAGTTTATAAGCGTATGTCTGCCCTTCAGTGCTACACCGCGGTCTCTAGTATGATTTACACATCTTCTCTTTTACATCAGACTCCTCATATCTTGCACTATCTGTTAACTCTCTCCTCTTAACTTTGTCTCCCCATACAACCTGCATCCCAATATTCTCTCTCTATTCATTTTTCTGTTGGCAGTTTCCTCATGCCTTTGTAAACTTTTCTATTCTCTCCACCTTCCCCACTCTCCTCCTTGTATCCACATTTCTTCATCTCTTCTTCCCTCCACCTATGCTGTGCCCATACATAACACCACTATTTACAAACCTTTATCTCAGCTAATTCTGTGCCCCTGTAAAAAGCATTCCCACAAATCCTAAGCTCGCCTCCTCCCTCTCTTACTACTATACTTCTTCTCCTTCTTGCTGGTGGGGATATCTCTCCTAATTCAGGACCTGCAGATATATACACACCTCCTCTCGCCCATGTCTACCTGCCTTCTCCTCCATCCCCAATAAGGGTGTTAACCCATCTAATTTAAAATGTATTCCTTGTCTTCTGTAATGTCCACTCTGACTAACAAGGCTCTGGCTGTACATCACATCTTCTGTTCTCTCTTCTTCATTCCTTTGATCTAACAGAAACCTGGATCTCACAACAAGACTCCAGTGGAGGCTGCTGTCTCCTATGGTGGTCTCTCTTCGACTATTACCCCAATGGCCAGGGTGGATGGGTAGGTTTCCTCTTCTTCTCCTGCTGTCAATATCAGCTCTGCCCTATACCTCCATCTGTTTAGTTCTCTTCCTTTGAGTTTCTCACTGTCCAGCTTTTGTACCCTCTTTCTGCAAGTGGCAGTAATTTACCGACCGTCTACCTCTATATACTCTACCGCCACATTCCTCTCAGACTTTGAATCCTGGCTTTCCTTCTTTCTCTCCTCTGACTTTCCTATCCTTTTACTGAGGGACTTTAACTGTCATATTGATGATCCCTCACTATACTGGACATCCTGCCTTCTCTCTCTAACCTCCTCCTTTGGTTTCCAATAATGGGTTCCAGAACCCACAAGGGTGTTCACTATTTTGAACTGGTGTTTACTAGAAACTATTTCCTTTCTGATTTCTCTATATTCCCCTTTTCGCTCTCTGACCATCACCTCACATCATTGACCACCACTCATTCCTCTCACCCTCCTCCTACCTGTTCTCCTCACTACTTTCAAGATCTTCGCTGCATTGTCCTCTCTGCTCTAGCGTCTACCCTTAACGCTAACCTCTCTTCTCGCTCTCTCCTTTTATCTGAACCTGACAATATTGTCAATTCTTACAACAAGAGGTAACTCTCAATGTATTACTTCCTGGTAAAACATTTTATAAATAAATAAAATAACTCTATGCTTAACTCCTCACTTAGTTACATAGTTATATGTCCATCAAGTTCAACCATGCAAAATGTAGATGACAAATACTTATCCTATATTTGCATTTACCGTATTTTCAACCGAGGAAGGCAAACAAAAAACCCAGTGAAACATTATCGAATGATGTCTTATAAGGAGAAAAATAAATTCCTTTCTGATGCCACATAATGGCAATCAGATTTTTCCCTGGATCAACATCATTCACATTTGTTTATTTGGTATATCCCAGTATACCCAGGGCTACAGACAGATTTCCCAGGGCCCAGGACTAGTGTTTTGACTGGGGCTCCCCTCCCACGTCAGCGGCCTTGCAAGTCCTCCCCCTTACACACCTCTTCATGAGACCCCCCTCCATCCTCCCCTCTCATGATTCCTTTCCTCTCACCATGTATTTCTACCCCACCGCCCTCTTCCACCCCCTCTCTCCTCTCACACTCTACCCCCTCCCCTATCACTTAATTACTCGCTCTCCCTCAATCCCCTCTCCACACACACACACTTCTTCCCACACACAATACAATACTCCCCCTCCCGCAAAATGCAATACCCCCCTCCCCAAATTACAATACTCCCTCCCCAAAATACAATACACCCCTCCACACAGAAAATACAATACCTTCCCCATACAAAAAATACAATACCTTCCCCACACAAAATACTTGTCCCCCCCACACAAAATACCACACACACATACCCCCTACCTACTTTTGGGAGGTGTGAGGCATCTGGTGCCCCGGCTCTCACCAGCTGATGCCGAGCCTCTTTCCCACACAGAGCCTCCTCTCTGCGAGACCGGGTCTCTCTCCCACCGGTGTGCTCTTGAAGTTTGTCCCCCCCTGGAAGTCACGCTCAGTTTCTGGCTCGCACCGGCGGGAGAGGGGCCTGGCAGAGAGGGGCCCGCAGCATCTGCGGAGAACCGGGGCCCGGCGACTGGCAACCAGAGGCTTGGCAGCCAGACACAGAAGTTGGGCCTGGCTAGGCGCAACTTCAAGCAACAGCCAGCTGGGCCCCCCACAGCTGCCAGGTCCGGGGTAATTGTCCCGGCTCTCGCTCCCTTGTCTGCGGTCCTGTATACCTTTCCTTTTGGAAGGTATCTATTGTATCTGCCATCACAGTCTCCATAGGAAATGAATTCCACATTTTAACTGCCCTTACTGTAAAGAAACCTTTCCTTTGTTGCTGTTGAAATCTCTTTTCATCCAATCTTAAGGGATGACCGTGTCGTATGTACTGCCCTTGGGATGAATAGTTCTTTTGAAAGCTCCTTGCATTGACCCCGAAAATATTTGTATATAGTAATTATATCCCCCCTTAGACTCCTCTTTTCTAATGTAAACAAATATCAATTAGCTAGCCTCTTCTCATAAATCAGATTATTCATCTCCTTTATTAATTTGGTTGCTTTTCTCTGCACTTTGTCTAGTTCCATAATGTCTTTTCTAAGGAGTGGTGCCCAAAATTTAACTCCATATTCAAGGGTTGATCTTACTAAGCTTGCTGTTTTTGAGTAATGGTACAACTGTTGCATGTTTGAAGGAAGAGGGAAAGGTACCAGAGTAGAGGGAGGAGTTAAAAATGTGTGTGAGCGTAGGGATTATAGTAGGAGCAAGAGGTTTTAGGAGATGGGAGGGAATGGGGTCAAGAGGGCGGATGGTAGAGGGAGAAGAGGAGATCAGCAACGACACATCCTCCTCTGTGACAGCGGATAAAAAGTGAAGGCATGCAGGAGGAGAGTTAGAAAGAGGTGTAGGATGGGAGGAGGATACAGAGGGGATGGGATGACGTATGGATTCCACCTTTTCCTTGAAATAGTCGGCAAGTTAAATGAAGAATTTCAGTAGCCTAGACTCATGGCTACTGTCCCACACCTGACCCACCTGATGAAAGGTCTATATGGGACCTAAAACTTTTTTTCCCCACTCTTCTTGGCTGTCACATTAAACGGAGAACTTCATTATGAACTTGTGAGTAGAGCTCATTTTTGTATCTTAGAGGAGACCTGCACTTGGAAGAAATGGTTTGTCTGTGTAGTGTTGGCTGCATAAGCAGGATTCTCCTCACTTGAAACTGTTTCCCCGCACTTGGAATTGTAGTGTCCCACACCCACAGTCATTCCTACAAATGACTGCCATCTACAGCACTGATTCCCTCCCCTGCTGTATCTTTAAGTCTCCCAACATACTACTTAGATAGTAAGATCTCAGTGGCAGAGATTTCCTTTCCTATAGTCTGATTTTGTTTGTTGCACTTATTGTATTATAATTCCCTGTATTGTATTGTCTCTTTTGTAAAGTTTCAGTGGTCGCTATATAAAGATATACATACACATAAATGTATGTGGTCATCAGTATCACATGTCTCACGGTGCTACTCAATGATGAATCATTCCCCATGCTATAAAGTAATATTTATAACAGATAATCACTGTATTCATAGGGGCCAGTGTAACTAATCATTCTTGGATAAATCTTTTGCCATTGTTACAAATGTATTTTATTATTAGCCATGATTCATAATAATTGTTACCAGGACACAGGAGGGAAAAACCCCTAAAATTACAATTATCAGAACATTGGCAGTAAGTTATCTATCAAAATTAGCAATGCACAATAATGTATGTATGTATATCTTTATTTATCTGGTGCCATCAATGTACATAACGCTTTACACGCAGTAATACACGTGACGGTAATAGAACACATAGTGGGAATAAGCGCTTCAGATATAAAACTAGATATTAGGAAAAGGAGTCCTTGCCTTACAATCTAAGTGGTAAGAAGGGAGAACGTACAGAGACAGTAGTAGGGTGTTCAATAATCAAGATAAAAAGATAAAACTTGCACATGTTTTAGCAGTTCAGTTACTATATTTATATTAAAGGAGCATTCCCCCTTGGTCCCTCCTTTGTCAATATATATATATATATATATATACAGTTAGGTCCGGAAATAATTGGACACTGACACAATTTTCATAATTTGGGCTCTGTACGTCACCACAATGGCTTTGAAATGAAACAACCGACATGCAATAGAAGTGCAGACTTTCAGCTTTAATTCAAGGGGTTGAACAAAAATATCGTATGAAACGTTTAGGAATTGCAACCATTTTCATACACAGTCCCCTTATTTCAGGGGCTCAAATGTAATTGGACAAATTAACACAATCATAAATAAAATGTTTATTTTTAATACTTTGTCGAGAATCCTTTGAAGGCAATGACTGCTTGAATTCTGAAACGCATGGACATCACCAAACACTGGGTTTCCTCCTTTGTGATGCTTTGCCAGGCCTTTACTGCAGCTGTCTTCAGTTATTGTTTGTTCGTGGGTCTTTCTGCCTTAAGTTTTGTCTTCAGCAACTAAAATGCATGCTCGATCGGGTTGAGATCAGGTGATTGACTCGGCCATTGCAGAATATTCCATTATTTGCCTTAAAAATCTCCTGGGTTGCTTTCGCAGTATGTTTTGGGTCATTGTCCATCTGTAAAGTGAAGCGCTGTCCAATCAACTTCATTGAATTTAGCTGAATCTGAGCAGACAATATATCCCTATACACTTCAGAATTCATCCGGCTGCTTCTGTCTTCTGTCACATCATCAATAAACACTAGTGACCAAGTGCCATTGTAAGCCATGCATGCCCATGCCATCATACTGCCTCCACCATGTTTTACAGATGATGTGGTATGCTTCGGATCATGAGCCTTTCCAATCCCTCTCCATACTTTTTTCTTCCCATCATTCTGGTACAGTTTGATCTTAGTTTCATCTGTCCAAAGAATGCTGTTCCAGAATTAGGCTGGCTTTTTTAGATATTGTTTTGCAAAGTCTAATCTGGCCTTTCTATTCTTGAGGCTTATAAGTGGTTTGCACCTTGTGGTGAACCCTCTGTATTTGCTCTCGTGAAGTCTTCTCTTTATGGTAGACTTGGATAATGATATGCCTACCTCCTGGAGAGTGTTCTTAACTTGGCTGGATGTTGTGAAGGGGTTTTTCTTTACCATGGAAAGGATCCTACGATCATCCACCACTGTTGTCTTCCGTGGCCGTCTAGGCCTTTTTGTGTTGCAGAGCTCACCAGTATGTTTTTTTCTCAGAATGTACCAAACTGTTGATTTGGCCACGCCTAATGTCCTGCTATCTCTCTGATGGATTTTCTTTTTTTTTTGCAACCTAAGGATGCCTTGTTTCACTTGAATTGAGAGCTCCTTTGACCGCATGTTGTGGGTTCACAGCAACAGCTTCCAAATTCGAATGCCACACCTGGAATCAATTCCAGACCTTTTACCTGTTTAATTGATGATGAAATAACGAAGGAATAGCCCACACCTGTCCATATAATGGCTTTTGAGTCAATTGTCCAATTACTTTTGGTCCCTTGAAAAAGAGGGTGCTACATATTAAAGAGATGTAATTCCTAAACCCTTCCTCCAATTTGGATGTGAATACCCTCAAATTAAAGCTGATAGACTGCACTTTTAGCACATATTCATTATTTAACTGTAACCTGAATGTATTTTGGTACACAGCCGAAATAACAAAACCTGTATCACTGTCCAATTATTTCCGGACCTAACTATATATATATATATATATATATATATATATATATATATATATATATATATTATATATACAGTTAGGTCCGGAAATAATTGGACAGTGATACAGGTTTTGTTATTTCGGCTGTGTACCAAAATAAATTCAAGTTACAGTTAAATAATGAATATGGGCTTAAAGTGCAGTCTATCAGCTTTAATTTGAGGCTATTCACATCCAAATTGGAGGAAGGGTTTAGGAATTACATCTCTTTAATATGTAGCCCCCTCTTTTTCAAGGCACCAAAAGTAATTGGACAATTGACTCAAAAGCTGTTTCATGGACAAGTGTGGGCTATTCCTTCGTTATTTCATCATCAATTAAGCAGGTAAAAGGTCTGGAGTTGATTCCAGGTGTGGCATTCACATTTAGAAGCTGTTGCTGTGAACCCACAACATGCGGTCAAAGGAGCTCTCAATGCAAGTGAAACAGGGCATTCTTAGGCTGCAAAAAAAAAAAGAAAATCCATCAGAGAGATAGCAGGAACATTAGGAGTGGCCAAATCAACAGTTTGGAACATTCTGAGAAAAAAAGAACGCACTGGTGAGCTGTGCCACACAAAAAGGCCTGGACATCCACGGAAGACAACAGTGCTACAGTAGATTCTCGTAGGATCCTTTCCATGGTAAAGAAAAACCCCTTCACAACATCCAGCCAAGGGAAGAACACTCTCCAGGAGGTAGGCATATCATTATCCAAGTCTACCATAAAGAGAAGACTTCACGAGAGCAAATACAGAGGGTTCACCACTAGGTGCAAACCATTCATAAGCCTCAAGAATAGAAAGGCCAGATAAGACTTTGCAAAACAATATCTACAACAGTCAGCCCAGTTCTATAACAGCATTCTTTGGACAGATGAAACCAATATCAACCTGTACCAGAATGGTGGGAAGAAAAAAGTATGGAGAAGGCTTGGAACGGCTCATGATCCGAAGCATACCACATCATCTGTAAAACACAGTGGAGGCAGTGTGATGGCATGGGCATGCATGGCTTACAATGGCACTGGGTCACTAGTGTTTATTGATGATGTGACAGAAGACAGAAGCAGCCGGGTGAATTTTGAACTGTATAGGGATATATTGTCTGCTCAGATTCAGCCAAATTTAGCAAAGTTGATTGGACAGCGCTTCACTTTACAGATGGACAATGACCCAAAACATACTGCGAAAGCAACCCAGGAGTTTTTTAAGGAAAAGAAGTGGAATATTCTGCAATGGCCGAGTCAATCACCTGATCTCAACCCGATCGAACGTGCATTTCAGATGCTGAAGACAAAACTTAAGGCAGAAAGACCCACGAACAAACAATAACTGAAGACAGCTGCAGTAAAGGCCTGGCAAAGCATCACAAAGGAGGAAACCCAGCGTTTGGTGATGTCCATGCGTTCCAGACTTCAAGCAGTCATTGCCTGCAAAGGATTCTCGACAAAGTATTAAAAATGAACATTTTATTTATGATTGTGTTAATTTGTCCAATTACATAAAGGGGACTGTGTATGAAAATGGTTACAATTCCTAAACGTTTCATACAATATTTTTGTTCAACCCCTTGAATTAAAGCTGAAAGTCTACACTTCTATTGCATCTCGGTTGTTTCATTTCAAATCCATTGTGGTGGCGTACAGAGCCAAAATTATGAAAATTGTGTCAGTGTCCAATTATTTCTGGACCTAACTGTGTGTATGTGTGTGTGTGTGTGTGTATATATATATATATATATATATATGCGTTTATTTCAGCTCCATCCCCGAGATACATACCAGGAAACATGCTGCCAGGTACTTCCCGTTATTTAATGAGCAATGTCATGTAGGCCAATAGGATCAGTCTTGGCTTATTTTTGGCCCGAGCAATGTTTAACCCGAGCATTGCTCAGGAGAGTTAAATGCCATTTTGTGCACCTCCCCCCCCCTCCCCCAGTAAGTATCTCGGGAAGCAGGGGGCTCCGAGACCTGAAATTAACACCGTTCAGCTCTGGAAACCTCCTTCTTCCTATCTAAGTAAAAATTAAAAAAAGCAGACGCAACAGCTCCTTTAACAAGTACGTCATTCATTTCTATTAACACAATTAATTGAAAATGATAATTAGACCATTGCAGAAAAAAAGGTTCTCAGTACAATTTAGTTTTCTCTCCTATACACCCTGGGCATTTTTTTCTTTCTATGGTAACCATGCTTTTCAAAACACAACAGCTATTTTCCAAAACACAACATAACGTTCTACAGAATATTAAGCATCCAAGGGTCACTGCACCTCTGTTAATTTTTTACACTCTCAAGAAGTCACAGCAATTTATTCTGGGGAAGATAAAAAACATGTTGCTTCTCTGTTGAATGGATTGAAGAAGCTGGGCTGTTCTTTGTGGGGCAACTGAATCCCGACACCCTTTTTTCTGAGGACATACAGTAACGCAAAAAGGACCGTTCAGTAGACTTAATATTACCCCTTTACCAAAACAATGCAATTCTTCTTTTCAACTAATTTCTTTTTTTTTAGGTGTATCACATTGGTTATAATACCAGACACACAGTGCTAATGACTTGACACCTACAGCAGCCAATGGTCCTCTGTGTGACCTATCGAAAACCGCTGGGGATGGGCGAGTCTAAAAGGACAAAAAGTGCAAAAAGAAGATGAAACGCCCAATTTGCTGGCACATGTGTACGTGTCAAACAAATGAACAGAAAATGCATTGTTGTTCTATGTTACAAATATCCATGCATTTTGGGCAAGTCACGAATTCTGGATCAAATTAGATTTTTTTTATTGTTTAGCATATATACAGTATGAATACGAGCTTGAATTTGTGCACAATTATAGTTCATAAAAGACTCCACCAAAACTGACATTTAAATGGACCCCTTTGGCATTCTATTAATCTACTATATATATATATATATATATACATATATATATATATAGTGTTCGACAAATGCACCTCCCCGAACGCCCGGGGGAGTGCATTTAACCCCCTGGCGAGTGCATTTAACCCCTTGGCGAGTGCTGCTGCTGTACTGCGGCTCATTTCAGAATGCCGGGACGCGATCAAGCGGGTCACCTAGCAACGCGGGACGCCGGAAGAATAGCCCAGCCACAGACATCCCTCGGAGGCACTGCAGTGACGCTACGCCACGCACCCGCATACAGGCACTCTCTCCCGCACTTTAAGGATCTCCTAGCAACTGCCGGGACCTGAGGCGGAGAGAGGCCTGGAGATTGTGGCTGGATGTGTCTGCGGAGCGGCGCTGTGTGGCTGGAGGAAGTTGCTGCTGCTGCGGCCTCCGTGTGTATTGTGGGCGAGGCGGACGGAGGGAGCCCCCCCAGGCTGTTTTCCCTCACTCTCATGGCAGGTAAGAGAGGAGGGGAGGGAGGGGGGAGAGAGAGGAAGATGCAGCATACCACTCCAGTGAGCCGGCTTCAGCCTTAAGAGCAGCCGTGCGGTCACTGCTATATTTCATCTCCTGTTGGCACCGCTGATAAGAGTGAGAGAGGAATTTGAGAGGGCGGACACTCGCTCTCGCAGAGGGGAGGGGGTTAGTGTCTGTGTGTGTGTGTGTATAAGTGGGAGAGTGTGTATAAGTGGGAGAGAGTGTGTGTGTGTGTGTGTGTGTGTGTGTGTGTGTGTGTGTGTGTGTGTGTGTGTGTGTGTGTGTGTGTGTGTGTGTGTGTGTGTGTGTGTGTGTGTAAGTGTGTGTGTGTAAGTGCGAGAGTGTCACCCACGCTGTCTCCCTGTCACCCCCTGTCTCACCCTGTCACCATCTGTCTCACCCTGTCACCCTCTGTCTCACCCTGTCACCCTCTGTCTCACCCTGTCACCCTCCGTCACCCTCTGTGTCACCCTGTCTCACACACTCTCTGTGTCTCACACACACACTCTCTGTGTCACACACACAGACACACACACACTCTCTGTCTCACACGCACACTCTCTCTGTGTCACACACACACACACACACACACACACACACACACACACACACACACACACACACACACACACACACACTCTCTCTCTCTCTCTCTGTGTCTCACACTCTGGATCTGGATATCTTATTTGCCCTATATATCTTAACTGGCCTATACCTACACCGCAATAACCTATACTGCTTTCTTCCAGATCTAACTCTTGAACTTCACACGGGAGACATCGGAATCCCCCCTAACCAAGAAGACAGGTAGGGAACACCTCCCCTCCAATGTATAACATTGCGGGAATGAGTGTACCTGGACATTGAGGGACTGCAGATCATGTAAGATCCCAGCTGGGATTGCTGCTTTAGATATTGTGAAGCGGGGGCACCCAGACACTGGTTAAAGGGTGCAGGAAACTAGTATTCAAATCTGGCTTTTTTTTCTAAATCCGACATTTACACACACACGCGCGGGCGCGTAACCAGGACTAATTGTAGTATAATGTAATACAATAAATAAACTTATGTCAAAAACAAATGTTGTTCTTACTAGGAATTTAGTCAAAAAAAAATTTAAAGCGGGCCTGGGGGCGGGACTAGTGGCGGGGCTTGGGGCGGGGCTAGGTGGTGAGTAGATTTTTGGGTGATTTGTTGACCACTGTGTATATATATATATATATATATATATATATATATATATATATATATATATACATGTTTCCTGATGAAGTTCCCATGCTAGGAACGAAACTGTAGAGCTATACATCTTTTATTGTGCAATTATCGTAATGCTTTTATATGCTATATCTATTTATGGATCAAGTGTTTGGCCCCAGAAAACATTAGATAGTTCAATAGTCCGTGTGTTACGAACACGCAGTTACTGCTGTGGACTTTGGCGTCTGATGTCATAGCCACAGGATCGTGGTAGTCAGACGGGGAATTCCTGCACCGAGAGGTAACCACACAGCCGGAGCAGCACCCGACCAAGCAGGGCGAAACAGCACTGCAGGAGTTAGGCTGCGGTCCCAGTGCGTTCTACAGTGCACGGCTCGGCGTGCGCTGTACGAACAAGTACCGCCCCACAATGGGGCTGGGCCCACTAGGTACCTTGGCACGGAATGTGCAGCCGCACTCTACGACGGGTTTTTCCAAATGCAAAAAAATTGTATTTGCAACTGGCGACTGAGGCGTGGCCACGTCCCGGCGGTTCAGCCAATAAGGGTGAACCAGCCGCGTGAGGTCATGGCCATGTCCCTGAAAAACCCCAGCCACGCACCCCGTCACAATCTCTGCCTCTCTCCACAGACCGCAGATCGCGGTGAAGCACTGTGCCGGGCGCGCGTGCTGCAGTGCAGACTGGGACCGCAGCCTGAAGAACTCCAGGCACAGAGGATTCCATGCAGAGAGGGAGCCAGCTGATCTGTACACTGATTGTCTGTGAGGTGACACACACCCACACTGCCTGATTTTATCAACTATGTTGTAAGTAGCCAATTTGCTATTTCTATATCAAGTTGCCGTTTCATACCTATTGTGTCCCTTTTTTCATTCTCTTTAGGATCATAGAAAATTGGGACTTGGTTACTACCCCGAACACCTTCCGTGATACATTGTGTATTATTTTATTAATTACTGACATTTTTACCTGCGCCCGTTATTCATTTTGTTTGTTATATATAAACATATATACATATCAGAAATCTGTGTAGTTTAACAAGTTGGTTTTCACAAAGCAAACTATTTATTAGTCACAAAGAATCAACATTTCGGTTGGCACAGCAGCCTTTGTCAAGGAAAATGGCAGCCATTTGCCGTGACAAAGGCTGCTGTGCAAGCCGTTGTGGCTAATAAATAGTTTGCTTGGTGAAAACTGACAAGTGCCCTTCCCTTCTATATACTTCTGGGTTACATGGACAGCAGCAGCAGGTCTGACCTGGGTATTGGAGCACTGGTATTTGTACGCTTTTCTTTTTCAGTTTGGTGTACCTCATGTATTTTGTTTTTCATAGTTTAACAGGTTGCCATTCTCTACATATCGGTTTCCTTGTTACAGCTCAACCCCATTATAACGCGATCCGTTACAACGCGAATCCGCTTATATCGCGTTGCCAGCGTGGCTCCCAATTTTCAGATTTATGAATACTTTACAACACGATTATTGGTGTCTTTAATACTTTATTGTACAATGCATACGATTGTACTTTATTTCTAACGCGATCCGCTTATAGCGCGATGTGATTCTTTGGACCCCAAGCACAGAGTTATAAGGGGGTTAAGCTGTATCTGTTTTTTTCCAGCAGTAAATATGTATTAAGTAGTGGTGCTAAAACTGTTTTATTTGTCTACCCTGAAATCATCAGAAACGTGTTAGCAGGATCCCATCAGAGAGATGCTGTCCATTCAACAAAATCCAGTATTTATTGCTCCAATTTAGGGTCCGGTGTATCAGCTCAGTACATCGCTGAACAATGCAGAACAAAGCAAGGTCAGAGGTACTGGGCTGAAACAGTGGCCATTATGAGCAATAACGTGGTCAAACAAAGAATGTTGTACAGAGTACATACTCCCAGGCTGTATTACCAGATTTTTATCTCTCCAGTAATGGTGAGTCAAGTAGCCTTTCTGGGGTTTTCCGCTTCTAAAACGGCCAATGAACTTTGTTGTCTGCAGCAATTCCACTAAAGATGTAGCTTCCTTTATGGCCCAGAAGTACTTTAGGGGCTTGTCGGACACTATATGAAGTCATATTGTTATTTTATTAGGAGCAGTATTTCCATTTATTTAGAATGTGCCAACATATTCTGTAACGCAGCACACATATAAAGACTATAAGTAAAAAAAAAAAATGACAACCTTAGCACATACACTATTATAATAGACGAGGAGGGCCCTGCTCTTTTGACTTCAACAATGGTTTGTGTGACAGAGTGCTCTGTCCCAGGTTGCCCCATAAAGTGCAGGGGGATGGGGGTTAGTATGTTTCTACCAGCGTCTTCCTGTGAAGTGAGGTTAGCAGCTGGAGCATGCTTTACTTTCAACGTTTGGGTGAAAATACTGCAGCGAATGTATCCTAATAAACATATATTTTCTGTAATATAGGCAGAAATACTACAACGGAACATTCCTAAAGACCCTAAAGATGATGTTATCTGCTGAACCAAACTTCAATCTGACATGGAGAAATAACGCCAGAGACACAGTCTGATAATTACTAAATGCTGCTAAGCCACAAGGCACCTTTAACCCTATTCATTATGGATAAGCACCACTTAGTAAATATGGCCCATGCTGTCCTGAAGTAATATTGACAGGTGAAACCGTGGCTGCTCAACTGACCTCCCTGAAGGTGTGACAGCAACTCACTATTAAATGTGCTAACCTCAGAATACATATGTTAATTGCCATTGGGTTTGTTCTTGTAATGTCTGGCTCGGTTTTCATTACAGCGCTCCGGGTACAAGCCCTGCGTTTTGATCAAAGAATTTTGCCCAACATCGGCCGGCTACTAGCAAGGAGACCAGGGAGAAACATGAGGCAGATTCCTTCATGTGCCATTGGGATGAGGAACATTTATCAGAGCAATGACACAGAAAAATGCAAACATTTTCAACTAAATATCCTTTAACCAGTATAGATCAGAGCAATTGATAGTCAGTATCATTCAGGCAATAAATAGTATATAGCCATGGCTGGTCCAGACTATCTTTCTGCCTTCCTGTCGCGTAAGTTCTAATAGATACAAACAGTGACAGGCTACCCTGTGAGGTTTACCCCCCTCGTGCAGCCTCCCTGAGTGGCAGGAGAGGAGGTGACACTGGGTCTGTGTTGCAGCCAATCATGGTGCTGACTCTGTGCCCTCCCCTTTCTGCATTAGGGAGGATGCACTCCAAATTATAGTGAGAGTCCCGTGGTGGGGACTGTCTTCATGATCCCTGAAGCCTACTGCGACTGGAGGCGCTGATGACACCAACTCGGTTAAGGATCACCAAAAGCCTGTCCTGTTCCCCATAACATCGCGGAAGCTCATGTCATGGACCCTCACAGGTAACCAACCACACATGAACCTGTAGCCTTGGCAAGATCTCCCGGGGGGGGGGGGAGGAAGTAGCGCTATAAGTATATGTTAGTATTTGAATCATCTTACAATTTTTGGCGTGCAGGAAAATCACATCACTGAAGAAAAATGCCATTGATTGTTCAAATTAATAATTGAACAGTTTCAAACAGAGAAAAAAAATACCTTTTGGAAAAGTTCTATTATCCATTTCCTCATTCCACAGTCAATTTCTTTTCTGCGCTCACCCCCTATTTTTTGGTTAATATCTAAACCTCCATGATCTCTGACATGCAACAATACACCGCTGCAATCCTCCAAAGAAAGGCCGTTCAACACATTCTGCAAATGCCGGCACAATGTAATATAAAGCAGGATTACTCCAAAGCAATTATTATCTTGTTTTATTTTTTATTGCTTTTATATTTATACGCTGGCACTGCGCAATGTTACAACATTGTCATGTAACGTGGAGAGTTGGAAACGTTTTGCATATTACATAAACCAAAAATCACGAGGAATGCAAAATAAACTAAAGCAATGCTGAACTACGTTTATTTATGTACAAAACTTGTGTGGAGTCTGTTCCACTTTTGTAGGAATGTAAGTCAGCTGTGTCACTGTTATGATGCCAACGCTTCAACAATTACACGCAATAAATGAAAGAACAAAACGTGAACTCGAGTCACTCTTAACGTGTAAAGAGAAAACAAGCCAGATTGCGAAATGGAAAAATAAATGACAGAGTAATTAAGGCGACGGTTCGTGTCGATTGACATGTTTTTGTTTACTTCCTGTAAGAGAATTCTGCTTGCCCTGTCCGATGCTGTTTTTATTTTTCACTTCGGAGCCCATGCTCCGTTCGGGAGGTATATATCATCACCAAATGAAGTGTCCAGGAGGTTAGCATGGAGCTCTCCCCAGAGCTCGATGCAGTCTGAAGGTTACTTCAGAAAGACATTAAAAAGGAAAAATAGCCGTGTTAGTCCAGTTGTGATAGTGCAGAATAAATGAGTTCTTCAGTATTAGGCGATGCCTTTTTTATTTGGACTAACAATGTATGTCATAGGACAAGCTTTCGAGAGTTTTCCTCTCTTCCACAGGTCAGCAATACTGATATACAAAGGTTCCTATGACTATATGAGGTGGGGTGGGGAGGGTGTTAAAACAGAGATAAGGAAGGTGAGCATTGGGATTGGGGATTTGGGGGGGGGGGGGCTGTACATCCATAGCAGCAAAGAGGGGGAAGAAGATGCAGGGGGTGGGGGGGGGGTTGGGGAGGTATAGGATGGCACAATGGCAGGGAGGATCATTACAACAAATTATGATAGTGTGTGAGAAACCCCATGTCTGCATTAAGTCCACTTGTTTTGGTGTCATATACATGTATGTACATACAAATACATACATTTGAGTATATACTCATATAGGCTTCTGGGGGGTTAAGCCCTGTAAGAAATTGTCTTTTCCTCTAACAATATGATGATTGGTTGTAGCCATTAGAACTACCAATTGTGTTTCTATATGGGCATGATTGTCCACGGCGATTTATTGAATACGGCAGCCATAAAACGTAGATCAATAGTACCACGTGTTATTTTATATTTTTATTCGTATCACTTATTCACAGTTTTTCACTACATTGTATTCACTGTAAAAACTAAAAATTTATTTTTGGGAGTGCACCAACAAAATGTACTTTCTTTGAATGATTGATTGACTTCTGCCAGCCTTTTATTTATATGTTAACTAGCTGATATACCCGGCGTTGCCCGGGCGTGGAAGGGCAGGGGGCATGGAGTGGAAGGGTGGGGGGGGGCAAAGTGCAGGGAGGGGGGGGGCAAAGGGCAGGGAGGGGGGGCAAAAGGCAGGGAGGGGGGGCAAAGGCAGGGAGGGGGGGGGCAAAGGGCAGGGGGAGGGGGGGGGTGGGAGGGGGGGCAAAGGGCAGGGGGGGCAAAGGGCATGGAGGGGGGGCAAAGGGCAGGGAGGGGGGGCAAAGGGGCAGGCCATGGAGGGGGAGGCAAAGGGCAGGGAGGGGGGGGCAAAGGGCAGGGAGGGGGGGCAAAAGGCAGGAGGGGGGGCAAAAGGGCAGGAGGGTGAGCAAAGAGCAGGGGGGGGACAAAGGGCAGGGGGAGGGAGGACAGGGGGGGCAAAGGGCAGGGGGAGGGAGGGCAAGGGGGAAAAGGGCAGGGGGAGGGGGGCAGGGGGGCAAAGGGCAGGGGGAGGGAGGGCAGGGGGGAAAAGGGCAGAGGGAGGGAGGGCAGGGGGGCAAAGGGCAGGGGGGGCAAAGGGCAGGGGGAGGGAGGGCAGGGGGGGCAAAGGGCAGGGGGGCAAAGGGCAGGGGGGCAAAGGACAGGGGTGCAGGGAGGGTAGGGGGGGCAAAGGGCAGGGTGAGTCTTGGACGCGTTAAATAACCCCTTCCCCTTCGTTTCCTCACCTTGCACACGGCCGCGCTCCTCTTCCTCCGGGTACCGGCCGCCCTCCTCCTCCTCCACCTCGGGCTCCTCAGCGGAGAGGCTGAGACGCTCCGGTGAGGAGGTGCTGTGCCTTTCGCGGGGAGAGGTGGAGACAGCCGGAGCGCCCTGTGTGAGGTGAGAGACGCACAGTGCGTGCTCTGTGTGTGTGTGTGGGGGGGGGGTGAGCGAGAGCGCCGGGTGAGGGAGTGGCCTATGTGTGGTGAGAGCCGTGGGGAGGTGAGAGTCCCCCGCTGTGTCCCGGGCGCTTGCTCCGCTCCCCCGCTGACTGTAGCAGCGCCGGGGGGGGGGGGGGAGGGGGGTGAAAGCGCAGGAAACAGGGAGACACGGGGAGAGGAGGAGGAGCGCGCGGGTCACGATGACTTGGATTTCAGGCGGACGTTCGGGGAGGAAGAGGCGGAGCCTCCGGGACCGGCGGGTAAGAGACCGGGAGATGTGCTGCTAACACTGCTGCTAATGTATGTAACACCCCCCCCCCTACCGTGTGTGTGTGTGTGTGTCCGTCCTTTGGCCCGTCACTACGCCTCAGGCCAATGAGAGGTGTGCGGGGCGGGCGGACCAAGGGACCAATGAGATTTCCCCTAGGGACACAGGACATCCAGACAGGCATACAGTGCTTTCACTAATATAGTATAAGATCCGTTAACCTGAGTACATACGTTGCCCCTTTTTGTGATAAATAGATTATATATTTGTCAATTAGAATTATATTGAGCGAGCGGTGTGCTCTGTCTTCTGTCTCTGCCATAAGACCCCTTCTGAGGCCGGAAGAGATCTTGTGGCCTATTCACTTGAATAGCATAGTACCGCTAAGTGCATGTACTGTAGGCTGTAACGCTGAATGTCAGTAGTAATGCATATATAAAACATTACATTTCCAAAGCCGCGTACTCTATGTTTCATCTACAAGAAACTCAGGTTGCTGCCACAACCTACAGTACAACAAACCCACACTTCTCCAGAAACCAATACATCTTCTACTTTGAACTAGCCATAGTTGTTAGGGGGAGTGTATCTACCTTCTAAGCATTTTCCCTGGATACAAAGCCTGGCCTCCTCGCGCCTTTCGCAAGTGTTCAATCTGTGTGTGACCCCTAAATACGGCCCACTGACGCAGAAAAAGAACATCAAATAACTAGGAAAAGTGTAAAAAAAAAAAGCCAGCAATGTCATGAAAAGTGGTGAAAAGTGATGGACTGATGGCCCACGTTGAGTTTGTTCCCTTTGTAACATAAAAATATTCTGGAACAACACGAAGGGTTTTCAGCTTTAAAATAAACACGGCACTGAGATTGGTGTTGGAGGATCGAAGGTTTTTAAAGCAAGGTGGGAGAAAATGTGGAATAATAATAGTGATGACGCGCAATGAGGACTATTCATTAAGCTGAATAAGATATATCGTGCGAGTTCTCGCTGTATGCAATAAGAATACTTTATGAAGAAATATTCTGAAGAAAACTGCTCATTGTATTCACTTTCCATATTAAATGTGATCCTTCTCTCTCCCACACTCTCTCCCACCCCCCTCTCTCTCCTGTCTCTCTCTCTCTCTCTCTCTCATTCTTTCCTGACTGTGGAAGGCGAGACCTGTGGACTCACATGTCCATGCAAAATGTAGTCTTGCATTTTATTGAGTAGTAAATGAATAACTAATTTTAAACCATTTTTTTATTTGCATAACTCGCAGATTTGCCAAGCCAAAACCAACATACAACAATGCTTTTTTTAAATTATTTTTTTTTTAACTATTTTTATTTATTTACTAAGTTTTATATTACATGGGACGGGGTACAGAAATAAGAATGGGCGGGTGGATTGGAAAACAAATGACATACTTGTAGGAGACGAGAGCAATTACATTTACGTATATAATAGATCCGTGTTTCCCTACTCCAGTCCTCAGGGAACCCCAACAGGTCAGGTCTTAAGGATATACATCCCTGAGGAAGGCGTAGTAGCGCCGAAACGCGTAGGATAGACCTTACAGATACATTGGCTATAGTAGCTGTCAGTAGCTGACTATAGTCAAGTTTGAAATCAGCAAGCCAGACATTTGAGCCGGAGTGGTGGTGGCCAAGAGAAAACATCATAGTTCTGCACTGCCCCCTGATCGGAACACCGGAAGTGCGTGGGTGAGCGTCAGAGGAGGAAGCGGACGCTAAGCAAGACGCCAAGCAGGACGCCAGGAAACCAGCGGCTGCCTCTGAGTGAGTCCAGGAGACCACGTGACACCCCCCGAGTGAGACTACCCTAGGGGCAAGCAGAGTGGACGGAGAGTCAGCTGCACCATCGGTTCCAGCAACCGCTACAGAGACTGCACGTAATACCGGTGATCCAGAGGGAAATTGCAACACTCGCTCCCAAGATCAGCGCGTGTGATTGGCCACACTACAACTTATCAGGCAATAGTTTCTGGCTTACACTTATTTATTATTTTAACACCATAATGTTTATGCTCTGATCGTGATAGAATATTGTATATATATATCTACACTTTTTTTCAGTTTAATATACCTTAGTCTGCTACAGCGCCCTTGTTTATTTTTGTTTTTTTGTTGTTAGGTCTTAAGGATATCCCTGCTCCAGCACACGTGGTTCAATCAGTGGCTCAGTCATTTTGACTGAGCCACCTGTGCTGTAGACCTGACCTGTTGGGGTTCCCTGAGGACTGGGGTTGGGAAACACTGTAATAGATAAATCCTTTAATAAGATCAAACAAGATTCTTAATACAAATCTATCAAGTCAATAAAGTCAGGAAATATTGCTATTTTTGTATGGTTGGACATGCAACAACCGTTGAATGAATACGGCGAGGTGTGTTTTCCGTGCAAGAATGCATTTTCACACTGAAACACCATTCTTTGCTCAGTAGCTCCTATGAGCGCTAGTGTAGCAATTTTTAGATTAATATATATATCTATAATATATATATATATATAAAAAGGAAAAAAAGAGGAGAGAGCGCGCACGCCCATAGCGTAAAGGAGTAAATTTAATGAAGGGAAGGGGAGGGGGGGTAAGAAAAACGCACTTACAAGAAGTACAATAAAATCAAGCATATGGGATAATAATCACCACCATCCGGTCTAACTGCAAGCTCTTGGGCAGTCCAGGCTCCGTTGGTGAAGGAGCAGCGTCTCAGCAGGTTTCCAGGACTGATGTAAATCATCCGGTCAAAGTGCAGACTTTTGGGGCATTCCCAGGCTCCGTGGGCAAAAGAGCAGCGTACCAGCAGTTTCCCAGGGCTGGTGTGCTGTAGATAGTCCAAGACAAAAGTTCCGTATTGGTAGTGCCTGTAGCACTAGCGCTTGGATCAGTCCGCTCCAGCGCTGGGTGTAGACTTCAATGTCAGTGCGTCTTAAGGATATCCCTGCTCCAGCACACGTGGTTCAATCAGTGGCTCAGTCATTTTGACTGAGCCACCTGTGCTGTAGACCTGACCTGTTGGGGTTCCCTGAGGACTGGGGTTGGGAAACACTGTAATAGATAAATCCTTTAATAAGATCAAACAAGATTCTTAATACAAATCTATCAAGTCAATAAAGTCAGGAAATATTGCTATTTTTGTATGGTTGGACATGCAACAACCGTTGAATGAATACGGCGAGGTGTGTTTCCGTGCAAGAATGCATTTTCACACTGAAACACCATTCTTGCACAGTAGCTCCTATGAGCGCCAGTGTAGCAATTTTTAGATTAAAAAAAATATATATATATAACAGCTTTTATTTTTGGCATATGACAGTATACTCTGCACTGTACATAGCACTTTGCAGTCCCTGCCCCATAGAGTTAGCCACCTATGGGGCAGGACAATCTCTGGGATACCAGGTCCACCTGCTCCAAAGTCAGTGACATTACCACGGAACTACATCTTCCACCCTTAAAACATTGAAATATCGGTGTAAATAAAGTACTAAAATGAAGTGAACACCTCTGGTATCCAATCAGCCAGTCAGATGAATTCAAGTAGGGTCAGAATGTATTAAGGCCACAGGACACTCAGCCTTCCTCGCCGAACAGCATACTACAGTATATACCGTACTGATGGATCAAGCACGTGCTTTAGTAGATGCTGCTGTTTCATTACGTGCTGCTCAGCATACAGGGAAAGGATGAATGTGGCGAAGCCTCCAGCTATCTCTAGAAATGTAGATTCTTCACAGGCAACATGCATTTTTGGCTGGTTGATTGGATTCCAGGGATTGAGCACGGGTGAGTTTTCTTTGTGTCTGGTGAAATTTGTTATTTGTACTTTCACTGTTAGCCAAGTTTAAAAAGCTATAAAAAGGTTTCTTAAAGGAGCAGCCCCTCAGCTTGTATTCACCCCTCCCCCCCACCCCCTCACCCCCACCCCCCCACCCCCTCAACCCCCCCACCCCCCCCCCCCCCCACCCCCGCATTTGTTGTTTTACATGTATATGAAGCCAGGAGGTCTCCAGAGCTGAACCACGTTCATTGTAGCTCTGTGGGCCACGGTTTCCAAAGATACTTACTGGGGGAAGGTGCCGCTTGTACAATCCCCTCCAGGGGAAACAAAATGAAGGTTTAAATCTCCTGTATCACGCAGGGCAATAAAAAAGCCGAGACGGCTTCCTATTGGCCTGCGTCATGTGGGGGGATTTAAACCTCTAGGAAGTACCGGCGGCACCTTCTCCGATAATTATCTCAGGAAGGAGGTGGTCCCTAGAACTAAAATTATTATTTTTATTCCGCCCAGGAGACATCCTGCTTCCTATACAGGGTTTTTTTTTTAAATGGGGTGCCTTGGAGAAACTGCTCCTTTATAGTAGTAAACAACTGTTGTTAGAATTTGCAACTAAAGATGTTATGTGGACGAGTTCTTTCACTTTTTTGTACTATTTTTTACAAAGCGGGTATTCACTTTAAAGCGGTAACACAGGTCTCATGTTTTTTTTTTTTACAGTATTGAAGCAGGGAACAGTGTTAATTTCAGCTCCGGGGACCCCCTGCTTCCAGTGATATTTACTTCTGTAGGGGGTGCCGGTATCTCTGCAGTCAGGGAACTTGTGTGCCTAATATAATGGTGTCTTTAAATGTCCTGCGTCGAGCGGGCCAATAGCAAGCTGTGATGTCATCCCTTGCAGCCTCCTATTGGCTTGCGTGACCTGGACCTTTAAACTCAACAGAGACACCGGTCCCCCTACGGAGGTAAGAATCTCTGGAGGCAGGGGGTCCCCGGACCTGAAATGAACGGGGCTTAGCTCTATAGACCACCTGCTTCAATCCTGTAATTAAAAATAAAAACAGTAAATGAAACCCGTATTGCTGCTTTAAAGACTGGGGTAGGGAGGCTGCTTTGCTAGCAATCAGGCTGATTAGGGTAGATGTTGAAGAATTGTTTAATACACTGTTTCATTACTTGTGTTCCCATTTTACACACGATTAACTCCCCAATAACCTCAGAACCAATTAGTAGTGTCTTCATAGAATTCTCTAGCAGCAACTGCTTAGGTCAGCGGCCCCCAAGGAAATATCTACATTTCCTACACAACACGGCATTATGACATCTCTATAGCCAAAGTTGGATGACATACTGTATGTATTTGTAAAATTGATTTATGTACTCTTTGTGACCTCTGTCTTACTCTCTGGTTTGCACTTTCTTTGGGGGGGGGGGGGGTGAGAAACCCCACTTGAAGAAGCCGTAGTTAAATACAAAATGTTAGGCATGTGGTTACAATTATATTTTTTTACACCCAAAAAGTGGCCCCTCCACTTGAGACCTTCGTGTTCGCACCGGCACTGATGGTGTAACGTAAGTGGAGGAGTCTTCCCTTAGAATAGCGAGCAAGAATATCATGACGTAGCTACTATGTTACGGGGTCCCTGAAGTGAGAGACCGCATGACGTTGAAGCCATATTCAAAGGGCCCCAAAAGGTTCAAATAATTAATCTCCTATTTGGGATAAATGGATGAAATGTCACATTAATTTTTGTAAGGACATAATTAAAAACATTGACATTAAATACTTTCCTGTTGAGAAGGGGGGGGGGGGGGAAGTACAGGCATACCCCGCTATAAGGACATTCACTTTACGGACACTCGAGAGTACGGGCATATTTACAATAGCACCATTGCCCTGTGTCTGTACGCTCGCTTCGCAAGTACGGACACTTATTCGGCCCTACAGACCGCCGTAGTTGTGACGCGCTGATTCCCCTCGCCCAATTGGAAAGCGGCAGCTCACGCATGCGCCTGTAAGTAGGACACAGGCACGTCCTGAGCAGCAACACCGGCTCCCTACCTCTACCGAAGTGAAAAAAGGTAGTTCTTCACTTTAAGTACATTTTCGCTTTACATACATGCTCTGGACCCATTGCGTACGTTAATGTGAGGTATGTCTGTACAGGACACCAATATAATAATAATATAAGAACATAAGAACATTTTATATATATATATATATATATATATATATATATATATATATATATATATATATATATATATATATATGATCTTGGTCAATATGTAGCAAAGGCAATTTCGCATGCGGGATAAAATGTCAACTCTATTCAAATGAATGGGGCTAAAAATGGTACAACGTTGCCCCTTCCCATTGGGTGACTGCGGGTGCCATCTTGGATCCAGGAAGTAAGTTGGCAACGAAGACAGAAACTATCTTGCCAACCTGCAACATAGACGGGATTGTTGCTTTAAAGCAGGTCGTGTCTGCTCACAAATTGTTTAAGTTTTTTAACTGTTACTTGAGCCAAAGGAGCTGGTCTTTGGTTCTCTAACCTCTGAGTAGCCCCGAAATCTCAATCGCTGGTCATTGTAAGCTCTCTGGGGCAGGGATTTCCTTTCCTATTGTCTGATTGGATGCTTGTTGCACTTCTTGTATTATAATTCCCTGTAATGTATTGTCTCTTAGTACTCTACTCTATAGTATATTTATACAATGGTACAGCACATGCATACATAAACTGGACCAAGGTTCAATCATTATTAAATAAGTAATACTCTCATCATTTATTATGATGGTGATTGGACTTCTGAACAAAAAAAAAATAATCAGTGATACAGAAGGGTAGTGAAACCTGTTCATAAATTAACATTTTGGAGAAATAAAATAACATCTGTCTATATTTGTGACATACTTCATTAAGACTGGTAAAAAAAAAAAAAAAAAAAAGACATTCCATTCGATACCAAAATGCAGGTATATAATATCCGTCTTCTTTCAATTAGAAAATAACTTCTGTGCCTTTTGTTATACAGTAAGGACATTGCATTCACTATGTAAATGTTTAAAAAGCCATCACTATATAAAGGATTTACTGAAACCTTTAGAATGATAGACCCAAGAATGTCCCATATTAAAATATCAGAATGATGCCACAAAAACATTGCAGGATAACTATTGTCTTTCTACCTACTGAACCTATAATATTGGCATTATAAATGTGATCGCTGTAAAAAAAAAAAAAAAGTATTATTTATAATGCAGAAGTAGCCCATATTTGTCAATAGAGAAGAATTTGAAAAATTACCTGATCTCTCCTGGTTTCTCAATGGCAATTTGCATATAAGAAATCTACAGGTTGTGTTTTCCCACTTTTTTATTCCTACAGATATGCATTCCCCCCAATTATATGCAGTACAAAATTTTGAGTGTAAGCTACCTTGAACCATTAAAGCTGCAGTTCAAGCTGCCGTTTTAAAATATACATATATATAGTTTTTTTTCCAATTCAATATGTGCATCAATACAATCTGCACACTGACAAGTGATTAGCAAAGTTGCAGATCGATCCGTTCTCCTGCAATCGATTGCTTGCTCGGTTATTTAATTCAGTTCTTGCACAGCATTGTGGGCAATGTAGTCCAGCAATATTATGTGACTGGGCAGTTACTAGATATAATTGGTGCACTGCTAGAGAGAGGGTGGGGCTCAAGAGCCAGAGGGGGAAGGGGGCTGTCACTTTAGAAATGCTTCCTACATTAGAAACATTAAAGATGTCTTTAAAGCATAGGTTTTTTTAATTGCTACAAGTATTTTCTCATAGTACAGAACTGATTTATTAAAAAAAAACACACATGTAGGACATTGCCTGAACTGCTGCTTTAAAGCAGAAAAACATTTGAAAACGTATATGGTTTTTCTTTAGTAAATCAGTTATGTAGTGTTAGATAATAGTGACTGTTTTTTAAATTCAACTCTTAATGCCATTTTTAATGAGTTTTAGAGCAGGTTTTAGCCCACCTTCCAAGCAGTGCAAGATCTTTGCAACACTTTCCTGTTTGTGATAATCTGTTGCCAATGTTCCCAGCCGTTTGAGCTGTAAACGGTTTCAATAGATAATGTTACCTTAGTAATATCAGGATACATTGTAGCTGCTGAGTTACACTGACTGAAGGATTGATTGAAACTGAAAGGAGGCCATTGTGTCAGGCGCACAATCAGGATTTTGACGGATTTATAACAAGAGCACCAAATGATTACCAGCTTAGGTAAGAATGTGGAATTGTACATTGTAAAATAAGGGTATATGCTGCACACCATAGAATTAAATAAATAATACAATTAGCAGTGCTCCTGACCCCCAGGGAAAACCTGTCAGTGATCCAAAATACACAATGAAGAAAAAGCGAATCAGGTTACTACGGATTTGCTTAAAGATAAATCTATTTATTTAAACCATAAATACGACGTTTCGATCTACAGTACATTCAGGCCTTTCTCAAGTGAAAGTGGCACTTTTTACTTGAGTAGGTTGGAACGTCCTATTTATGAATTATACATTGTCACATGCTTTACAAATATAAAAGAGGGGTAATGTAGTATTGCTGCTTTAACATCAGTCACCAGTGGAATACCAGGAAGAAGCTGCATGTCAGCTAAACGTGTGTTGGGTGCTCGGTACGACGTGATGTGTCACTGCGGATGTCACGCCATCACCTGGTCGGAAAAACAGGGCGCTCTGTAGACAGACGCCGGCTCTAACCGCTTCTCCTGACCAGAGATACTACCTCTATTCTCTTTTCACCACTTTGCACCCTTTCCCAAAATTCCAAACTCTGTGCCCGTATTAAATACAGGGTCAGCCAGTCAGGAGAATTGCAACTAAACCGGGGTACTACTAACAGCGTTGTATATTTTGCTGTTTCGGCATAATCCCGTGATAGCGCCCAGTTCATTCAGTAGAGCGAGTTTTTTTTCCTCTTACATTCTAGCCATCGGCATACCAATGGAATAGAATGACATTGAGTGGAGTGCGTGTTTTAGCCACCTAAGAAGTACAGTACTGTAGTGTGCAAAGTGAATGTAATGCTCCTGTGTCATCCCTGGGAGTTATAAAACCGTCTATATGTATGGGCACATTCCACTGCTGCAATGCATTTCCAGAGATATAGTTAATCTCTCTTTTGTTTGGCTTGAGCCAGTTGAGTTAATTACCTGCAAAATGATTGTTTACGCCGTTGAATGATGGTGTGCAAGCACGATTATTTTACAGCAACAAAAAGCATATAGCTATGGAAATGGGGTCGTCATGAAAATCTTAGAATTGAGGAATTACAGAGTCCTAGTGTCGGTGTTGTAAGCATTGGTCTTAATATGAATATTGACGTTTGTTTTGCCTCAGTGAACTATATTCTGATCTAAGCCAGTGGGGTCAGCTATTTTGTAAGCTGACATTTTGATAGTGCTCATTCCCATTTATAGCTGCAGACCTTGCTAATGCCAGAACTGGACCTGATGAGGATCTTTTACCCAACTGCAAAAATGCCCTATAATACACATGTAGCAGGCGTTATTGCACCAGCTGGGGCGTCATCCCCGCCCATTTTCCCACACGGCTAATGCACTTAGAATGGCAGTTGCTGGTGCATTGTGGGTATCCCGCTGCAACGTGCCAGCAATAAAGGCTACTACATCTGTACACATCTGTACACATCTGTACATTGCAGCCATGTTTTTCTGAAATTGTAAACCTGAACCATTTTTTTTGCTTATACTGTATTGGTGCTACACCACTGTAAGGCCCGGGCCATAGAGGGGTGGGGAGAGCGGAGGCGTGCTAACGCTGAGGCTCGCCTGCTTCAGTCAGCGCGATTGCACGGACTTGCAGGCGAGCCAGCGTGTGCGAAGGGAGCCGGGGGGAGGTGGTTGGAGGCGGGGCAGTGACGTCGCTGGGCCAATCGCCCGCGACGCACTGACGTCAATGTCATGGCGCCGACGTCACGGAGCTGATTGGATGTTTTCAGCCGACAGCGCGCTGACAAACAGCTTGGCGCACGGCTGAAAACTCCAAAGCCTGAGCACGCCTGCGGACGCTCGCGTGAGCCCCCTCCCAAGGCATCCTCATTGAGGATGCAGGGGCTCAGCGCGGAGCGTCCGCACGCCTCAGCGCTGCTTGTCCTTCTATGGACGCAGCCTAAGACGCATTACATGTAACAACCTTATTGTTTTTCTTACACCTGATGCACATTATTAACTAAAGCGGTTAATGGCACCATTTTTCAGCAGAAGGGAGAAAAGGGCACTCCTGTTGTCACTGAGCATATACCGTCTGAAACACATGGTGTAAAACTGGAGAAAAGTACCTTAATATCTTGATGCTATGAGGTGTAAAATGACTCTGCGGGAAGAGATATCAATACGCCACATCCAAATGTATGCATATACAAGAATTGAAAAAAGTGAGGCACTGAGGCACTGAGATTGACAGAACCCATTCTAATCTCTGCTTCATGTAACTCTTCCCAACACCTCCTAATCGCACTCCCCACAGGAGGGGAGGGGTGGGGTTGGGACACACGGCGAATAACTTCACACAATTTGCTCCAAGTTTGGCTTAAATTTGCCTTGATACATCCCCCTTATGTATCAAGTGTGCTAGAAGAAGATTGCCTTCCTGCATACATTTCTGTAATGTGTGCATTCAGTGGTCACTGTCTGGCAACATGAAAGCCCCTCAAACAAGTCGTTGTGCAGAGCATCGGAAACCTCCCCCCGGCCTATGTCAACTAGAGATACTTGCAGGGGGCACATGCCAAATCTTTCTTCGTCGGGCTAAATTGGATGAGGGATTTGAAGGGCAGGCCCACCAAACAGATGAGACAGGTAAACCTGCAGTCCGAAACATCCCTTAAGCCTCAGGGATACGCTTATTAGGATCCAGTAGCCGGTATTGATCATTAATTGGCAAACTCGTAAATGGCCGCTAATAATTTATAATAGCTGTTATTATTATCATTTAAAGCCACTATCTACACCCAAGCCCCCCCCCCCCCCCCCTCCACCCCAAATGATTTTCTTAAGCTCGCCTGAATCGGAGAAGGACCATATGACCTCTGGGGCTCCCAAGTTACCAGGGAGAAAACCAGGGCATAAACATGGCGGGCAGGGATACCCATAAAGAGCAAGGTGACGTTTTATTGGCCGCCAAAGGGAGCCCTGACCCTATGTCCATTTTGTTTTGAATTGTTTCCCTATGTTCAGACACCTGTGCATTTTAGCAAGTAGATATGTTTGTTAGTGTTAGGCATTGGCGCAGTTTTAATGCTGCTAGCAGTGCATCTTTCCTTAAACACAAGCATTATTTTATCCTGCAAACACACATTTCACTTAATTGCCCTTCTAGCCTGTTTAGTGTTTTGTGGACACATTGGGGCCTGTTCATTAAACTGCAATAAGATAATTACATATGCAAAAAAAAAAAAATATATATATATATATATATATATATATATATATATATATACACACTAAACAAACTCCTCTGCATACATGTTTCATGGTTTAATTAGTTGCTTTTAAAAACATCATTAAATAAAGCCCCTCTCAGGGTGCAGACTCACCACATTGAACCGATGACCGTAATAATGTGGTAAGGGTTAAACCTTGGCAGAACACCCATTTTTCATAATGAAGCCGGGAGATCTTAAGAAAATCAAAGGTCAAAAAAGATCACCAGCCATTTAATTTGAATCTATTAAACATATCACTGACATTTGTTCCATGTGTGCACATGTGATACTGAACTTTTACCCCCTTCTGCGCAATATTGGTACTGAGGCCTTTCTGCATATTATTATCCTCTTCTCCCGTTGCATACATAGGTAATCAAATCAGCCTTGCCTCTCTGAAGTGGGTGACACACGTGCAGCATTTTCGCTGTCACTTATATCTTGCAGTTTACCGATTAGCACGTGACTGCGAATTTTTTTTACGAGATTTAGTCATATCATTTCCAAATGTGCATATTGGTTGTAGGTTGGGATACCCCTCGGCGGACCAACATTACAATTCTTCATAGATTCAATTATAGCGTTCAGAAAGCTCTATACAATGTAATTGAATCTACAAAGTAATCTAATGTTGGTCCACTAAGGGGTATCCCAACCTACAACTAATCTGCTCTCCTCCAGAACCAATGCTGTTACTAAATCTTTGATTTACAAAATGTGTACAGTATATAAGACGGATTTGAAAAGCCAAAACAAAATCACTGCCTCAAAAAAACACATGTCGCACCGTTTAGACATGCAAGTTGAGTTGCCAACGGAATACATGGTAACATTTTAAGAAATAGTCCCTATTAGGGCTCAATTATACCAGATGCCACTAAGCGGCAGCGCGGTCCCGTAACGTCCCCCTCATGCTGCCGCCGAGCAACATCTTGATTATACCAGGGAAACTGCAAAGCGGAGACGGGGATGCGTGGCGGAGGCGTGGCCGTGAGCAGCTCCCCCTCATTGGCTGGAACCGCTCGCGTGATGCGGCCGCTCACAGCCAAGAATATGAGGATCGCGCCAGGACACACCCGCCCTGCAGTTCCCCGCGGCACGCATGCCACAACAGGTATAAACGCTGCTGTTGTTTATTTTTAATGTTCATTTCACGCGACTTTTGGTATAATCACGGCCTTGTATGTTTGGCTTCAGAGATATGGAAACTCGCTTTTCTATGTTGCTTTCTATTTCGCTCATTTATTGTTACAAATATGTCCACATGAATCTGACAGTGAGCTGAAAACGAGAATTAAAAAAAAAAAGTATTGTCCCTCAAGTAATATTTTTACCCAAACACATTTAAATTACCCATTGTTAATATCAATTATGAAGCTCTTTGCCTCAATTGGAAGTGTGGCCAGGTCTCCCTCTGGGCCCCCCCTTACTTTGGCTTACCTCCGCTGTGGTGGGGAAATGGGGGGGCATGCGGGCGTGCTGAAGTTGGCGGAGGACCCGCTTGATAGGCTGGGGGGAGGGCGGTGAGGTGATGAGGCATGCGGAGCGCGCGGCAGTTGGGGAGCTGCCGCCATGTTATTTATGCACGCGCATGCGCAGAAGGCTTGCGCACACGCAGAAGTAAGGATACCGGCAGCCTTTAGGTTATAGACTCTGTGGGGACTACAATTACCAGCAGCCAGAGTGGCTACACACCACATGCAGCCAAACAGTTTATAGGGCTGCAACGATGACAGAGAAGCAATTAGATACATTTGGCACGCTAAGAGTGCCATGCCTGTTGGAGCTGGGACAAGGGGAGGGGAGGGTGTGTGTGCAGGGTGTCTGTGACCCCTGCACTAGGTCAGAGACCCCCTTAGGCCCCATCCAGGCCTGACTTTCCTAAGCTTGTGGTTGCTGCAGGAACAGGCCCATTAGATAGGGACACAGCCCCTGTAGTGCCAAGTGTGAGGGACATAGCCAAGAAGCGGCAGCGAACTGGCAATCCGGTGATATGGAACCAGATCACCCTACAGATAAGCGACTCTCTTCATGGTGGGACCCTCCAGCTTGATACCACCCCACGTGGAGGCGGACACATCGCTGACGACGACTGCGTGGGTCCGGATGGCCCCCTTGTCTTCTATCAGCGCTACCGGGTACTGGAGCACCCAGCAGGTATCTCCAAGTGCACCAACAAATCACACATTGGGTGGGTTTACTCTTGTGGACACCAGAGTGGTTGGGTGCCCAGGAGCACCTCTGTACTTTGGGGTATATCCCACCTGGGTGTGGATACTGTGTTGGAGGGCACTGTGCGGTTACAGCGGTGCGTGGCCTATTTGGTGTGGGTGGTATATTGTTATTCCTTTTTCAAAACTGTTATCTATATCAGTGTGTGTATTATTGCATTGGGTCCTGTGACGGGGTTATCCAATATAGTAGGATCACGCACAGGTGGAGGCGCTGTCACCAGACAGATCAGGTACATCCCAGGCTCTCACAGCGGAGGTTCAGGCCTCCTGTGAGCCACAGGTAACGCACCACACACTCACTGCAGCCGCCATATCTCCCATAGGGTGGGGGAAAGTTATGAAGCATCTGAATACCAAATGTAAATTAAAGGCCATGAATACAGTTTATTAATAATGCCCATAATACCCTAATAATAGTGTCGTCATTGCAACTTCAATTAAACCCTATTTCTCAATTGGCCAGACTGGCATTGAAAAATGGCAATGATTTCTTTGCCAATTGAAATAATGAGGCCCATATTTATTAATTGGTACTATGCCGTAAAACACCTCACTGTGCATTCGATGTAATGTTGTCAGGAATCAGCGTTCTCCTCGCTCCCCACACAGAGCACCCCCTCCCCGCAGGGTGCCCCTGGACACACAAAACAATCCTGCCTTACCGGCCTCCACGGCTCCTTGCCCCTGCCGCCGTCGCGGGATCACTCCCCTCGGCGATTCCTCTGCTCAGTGCCGGGCGCGCCCATGCCCTCCTGCACGCACACCTGCACCATCCACTGGCTCGGTTCACGCGCGTACACGAGTTACGGAGCACGCTCAGTCTGCACACTCTTATTCCCGTCCCCCGGACCTCAGGCTCCGCCCCCGCACACTGCACGGGCATACTCAGGTTACCAACAAGACTCCCTGTAGCTCTTCCTGTCCCGCCTCCGTTCCTAATTGGACCTTCCTGCTTTATCTAGCTCCTCTCTGCTCTCAGTCTTTGCTCGACATAGTCTCTGTATGGAAGTACTTCTGGATTCTCTCAGTGTTTTCACAGGTTCTGACGCAGCTCGTACGACTACCCCCTCTGGCTCTCGATCTCGGCACTCCTTGGACAACGCTCACTCTGGTAACCCCTTGAACACGGCTTGGACTACGACCTATCTCCACTCTCCACTCCCTGACTTTGGCGAGGCATCCTTCACTCTATCTCTACAACCGGTACCGGCAAGTATTGTATACCTAACTATACCTGGCCTGGCAACGCTTCATACCACACTCCGGACACGCTCCCTTTGCTGCGGGTGCGTGTATTACCACTTCCCCCTTCAGCTCAGGGGACGGGTCTGGTCTGCGGGCAGCACCGGCGTAACAAATGGGCTGTAAGATGTTTTTCAACAACAGGTGTCTTATGGAACAGCATGAATTAGTAAATGTGGGTCTTATTGTTGCATTTTTACACAAACCATATAAGATTGCTTTTTTTCTTCTTTTAGATGTCAGCTTGACCAGGCAGAAATAACAAGCATCCAACCCACATAATGCATGTATACGTCAATTTTGTATGCTCAGTTAATTAGTGTAGCTATTGCTTTCATGCTTCGTTTAAAAAGTTCATGCTTCGGTAAATATCAATAAATTTTAGCCTAGAAAACTTTTCCAAAGGCCTGCAATTGTCTCTGCGTGTAATAATCTGGTTAACGGATGTATGAAATGCTAACATGCCTGTCGGTTGTTATACAAATTGGAGAACATTGGCTATCATGTGACTATTGTTGTATTTACTGCGCATCCAGTGACAAAATGGAGGAGTATTGGTATCATATAACTTTATTACAGTTGAATAATGGTATTTAATGTTGCTTACTTAATTTGTTGAGTAGACGTGCTAAAGATTACAGATGAAAAAGTGTTTAAATATATGTATATATAGTTATATATATAGTGTGTGTGTGTGCGTGTGCGTGCGTGCGTGCGTGCGTGTGTGTGTGTGTGTGTGAGCAGCAAGATCCAGCAAAAGTCCAGCCCATAAATTGATAAATGAACAAGAAATATAAACAAATAAAAGAAGAAACATAGAAAAGAGGACATGGTTACTGGGAAAGGGTATAATGTCCCTGATTTGTCCACATGACATGAATATTAAAAAGCAAAGAACATGTAATGAAAGCAAGAACAAAACTGACTCTGAGACCCATTTCTACAGTATATGCATCCATTATCGCAAACTGCATCATTGTGACACATATTGGAGCACTGTGGGGCTGTGCATCACTTTGTGTCAATATATCAAGGTGTTTGCATCGGTTTCGTTCTATTTGCAACGATGATTTTGGGGTGATTTAGGAGGCGATGGGGGAGGTGTTCTACAGAACAATAGTATAATAAGATGTAAGAAGCCCATACAGACAGTCCTCGGTTATCCAACGGAATCCGTTCTGGAAGTAGCGTTGGATAGTGAAACCATTGTAAAGTGAGTCCCATGTTAATCAGTGGCGTGAGCGTTGGATAACGCATTCCAACGTCGGATAACGGCCCATATAGTTGCATTGTAAAGAGTTGGATATGCCATTCGTTGTAAAGTGAAACGCTGGATAACAAGGACTACCTGTATAACAATCCTCAAATGAATTATTTTGCTCCTTGTAATGTAGCAACGAGCACCATCCTGATACAAGCAACTGAAATCTAAGAGTAACGTGTCACTTCAGAGTTTGGCCAAGTAATGTCACCTAATCAAGAATCAAAACACAATCAACCACACAATTGAACTCAAAAGTTGCAGACTGAGAGTTGTAATGTGAGTCATTTCAAAAGCACACATACACCCAAAAAGAAATACAACAAAAACAAATACACAGGTGATCCTATTTAATACAATTTAGGATATTTAACCTTAAGACATTTTACACTAATGGGAGGTCAGCCCTCTTATGGTTTGCCGTTCCCCTTTTCTTCAACACTGGACCTGTGTATTGTTTTAGCATACGCTTGCCTATATAACTTTTTCCATTGAACAAAAACTAGTGCATTTTTGCTCATTTGCCAATTAAATGTTAAATAACACAAACTATGTAATACAGTTTTTAAAAAAAAATACAAAATGAAGTGGAAATTGTAATGTAAAATAATTGTTAGATTTATTGTTTGATGTTTCAGTCTCAATGGCACAATACAGCCTGCTCAGTTTATAATCTCATACCTAGTCCATAACAAAAGATAAAATACATTGCGTGAGGTTATACAGTATGAAGCAAAGAGTGTGTCACGATTACAGGCCATCTGCACAGCAAAAAATGGCTGTAGCCTTGTTTTAGGCTATAATAGGATTCTTCAATTGCGTCTTATTCTCTCTTATAAAGAGTCAACACTTTTTTACATCAGGGCTCAAACAAAGCCTTGTAATTGTCGTTCTACTCTCATCTCATCAAGTCACACCAAAACCAGCCATGGGAAAACTATACAAACAGCCCCAAATATGTGAAAACTGCATTGTTCTTGAGGTTTTACACTTATCACAAAGAGTAAGGCATTTTCCCCTTCAATTTTCTTCTTTCATAAGTTCAAGGCATGCTAATTAATTGGAATTTTTTTAGTCTTTTCAGTTTTCGGGGGGGGGGGGGAAGCCTGTATGTACCTTAAAGTGGACAGCACCAAGCCACATGAAATAAGCGGTAGGATTAAGACCACTACAAATGACTCAGAGCCTGTAAAAGTCTTTCCAGCTCCTGCTCCTAGTACTAATCTATGCCAAAGCTGATCTATAAGGCTTGACATCTTAACCACAGCTTTTGTAGCTTGGCTACAGAGGGCTGATATTTGGCATTTCTTGGTATCAATCATGTGCTACTGACTTCATCAATTGCTTAGTCTGGCATGTGCTCTCGATGTAGCAAACATTTCTTCCAACCTATGGAAGGTTTAAAACAAAGGGGGTTATACAGTATAACCTGAATTGTCCAGGTCATATTTTCCAACCCTGAAAAGTATGTTAGGTGCCTTTCTTTGGAACTGCATGTTGTAGCCCTAAAGCGCCAAAGCATACTGAGGCCTACATACCAAGCTCCAGGAAAGTGTGATTACATGTGTAGCAAAATATATATGTATTCTGTGTCTGCATTTGTATTAATGTCACAAACGTGTTAATCAAGTGGTTTACACTTAATGTAGATCATTCGTAGGAAATGTTTACACCATCTCTGAGTGGCTCAGTGAGTAAAGACACTGACTGAAAACAATGATACTGACTTCCCGGGGTCAGCTCCTTGTGACCTTGAGCAAGTCACTTTTTCCCCATGTGCCTCCGGCACCACAAAAATAGATTGTAAGCTCATCTGGTCAGGGACTGTGTCTGTAAATAGTTCTATGTACCGCACTACGTACGCTGTCAGCTTTATACAAGAACAAACATTATTATTATCTCAGATTTGGCCTTTTTGATGCTAAGAAAAGTAAAAAAAATGACAGACATAGACGTAGGATTTGATGTAGCACGACTTGTGTCATGGATACAGATTTAACCAGTTTTATCTTTGTCTTTGCCCGGAGGAAGTCACGGGATCCCAGCCACGGTTTGCCCCAGTACAGGGCAATCCTCGCTGTGGGTGGTCCCATTCGAAAGTAGTGAACCACTCCCAGGGATGCCAGGGGAAGCCATGGCTGGCACTTTCACTGAAGCTGGCTACATCTGTACATGTGGCTGTGGTTTAGTAAAAGACAGCGGCCATTTTATCTTTAAGAAAGGGAAACAATTTCACCGTGATGGCTCTTCCGCTGATGTACTATAGCTCTGAGAACATGTAGGCCCAGATCCACACAGGCCTGTTACTGATTTAAAATGTTGAAACGTTAGCCATAGTTAACGCCTCATTAGGTGCCAACTGGTATCTTCAAGGCTCACTAACGCAGCGTTAAGTGCTGTTTTTTCCTCCGGAAAAGGATTGTTTTAACTGTAACAGCTGTTAGTGCTATTGATATGCAAATGAGTTGTTCCTTCTGACAACACATACTGTATCCACAGAGCTCTGTTATACTTCAAAATGGCAGCCCAGTGGATATAGAATGACCCCTTCGGCATATCGAGCATGTACAGGATGTCCTTTCTTTCTTACAGGAAGGAAGCACTATCACGTGTGACCTGAGTTACGTCTGCTGTCTATTAATCTGAGTTGACTTTTGTGAAAATCAAGCGAATGAGGATTTGTTTACTGAAAATGACCCAAACAGCCTTTCAGGTGGATATAGAATAAGGCCCCAAGCATTAATGTTATGCAAAAAGGGCATTTGCCTCCTGATACACAAGAGCCCCAGCTACAGGACATGCCATCTTATTTCATTTCTGGCTGAGTTGTAATTTCCACCCCAATGCTTCAGTTTTCCAATTCTTAAATATATTGGCTCTGTGGTAGCAGTCTGCAACAATCCCACCGCTAACAGCATTCTTCTTCAACTTTAAAAGGTCCTTAGAAAAGTCTTATTGGGAGCGTTCATTGTGTCCAGAGAAACAATTACTTCAGTAGGCTGACTTTCCTCAATTTCAGAGGAAAAGTCTATTGGCTGCTAAGGAAACTCGTTTTTTTTTTCTTCCTGTGCTATACATTTTCTGCATCAACAACAAAGAATTATCATCAGTCTCAATCATTTGACTGGCAACCGTCCAGCGATCAGAAAAACCGGCTGGGCGGGTCAAAAAACGGCCACCTTATTGCACATACACTTTGAGTGAAAAGCCTTTCGTGTGGTTTTCTATTACTACTACCTGGTTCAAAAAGAAGGAAATACTTCAATGGTATAATTAAGATTCCATGGCAAAATATCACTGACATTACACATTGCCAAATATTACTTCCAAATGCACGTCCTTTCCCTACTGTGTACGTCATCAGAGCAGCGTGCAAAAAGAGACCTGCTAAAGATATCTTATTTTTGAACTCAGGTGCCTTCCCAGTACACTAAGTGAACATCCAGGGCCCGGGGAGATAAAATGACTTGCCCAAGGTCGCCAGGACAGTTAACACTAGGCTACTGCTTCGGCCCCTGTCTGGACAAACCTCAGATTTGTAGAAAATAATCCAATGAGACTACAGTTGTGCAGTTAGAGACACTCCAGAAGTAAAAGGGTTCTCATAGACTGCTAGTTGTAAATAGTAAGCCATAGTCCATATACTTGTAACCCAGGTCTCCAGCAGCTCCTAGAGACCCCCCTCCCTTGGAGCAGCGTGGTCGCGGGTGCCGCCGGAGCCAGCGACGGACCCGACGGCTGCTTCCAAAGGTGGGGGCCGGAGCAGGGAGTAGCGTGCTATCTCCGCGAGCAGGCTGGTTGCCGGGGACGCGATCGGGCCGTTGCTAAGGCCGCGATCGCGTTGCTGCGGTCCCGGCAGCTAGCGAGGAGGGCGCCGCCATTGCGGAGAGACTCGCGCATGCGCAGTGATCGCGCAGGCGCAGGTAAGGCCCCAGAGCTAGGGAGAAGTCGCGCGAGTGTAGGGAAAGTGCAGGAAGGGTTGAGGTGGCCTCCAAAGACTCGCGCATGCGCAGGGCAAGTGCGCACGCGGCCCCAATGTATTTGCAGCCTCCACGGGACTACAACTCCCATGAGGCTTAGGGGCAAGCACATCAGGTGCCTCCGTGTGGCCAATAAGGGCCAAGGATCTCCAGAGGGAGCAATAAGATACATTTCGCGCGCTGAGAACGGCAGTTGGAGCTGGGGAGCTGTGAGGGAAGGAAGGGTGCAGAGAGCATATGCAGCTCCTGCATCGAGTAAGGTCCCCACATCCCAAGTAAGGCCCCAACTCCCCACCAGGTTAGTGGGTAAGTGTTGAGGGACGGCCCAGATAGGGACGCTGCCCTTAGTGCGTGTCTGTGTGCTGTCTTGTCAGGATCACGGCTGGCAGTGCTGTGAGGCCTGACAAGAAGGCATAGTGATAGTGTGCAGCAAGTGGCTGTACGCGTTATGAAGTTTGCAGTGCGTAGTGTTAGTGTTAGTGTTAGGGTTCAGTGAGTGTCAGGACTGGGATGAGTTAGGGGAGTGGGGCAGGTTATTACTCCGCAGGCCCTAGGAGATTTCCCCAAGCCACCCCAGGTTGCGGTTCATCAGGGACAGGCCCTAGGTTAGGGTTCCTGTCACGTTAGGGTTAGTGAGAAAGAGATAGGGATATAGCGGCGGTTGCTGTTCCCGTGATTCGGTTGTGTTCCCGTGAAGCGGTGGGACCCTCGTTGGGGTTCCTGGAGAATTACCTGGATAGGATCAGACGGATGCATCGCACGTCTGACCCTTTTAGAAGATTGTTGCGGACCCGAGCATCGGAGTGCTCGGAAGGTATTCACTATATATATGTGCACCAACAGGCCTAACACATTAATTAGTGACTGCGCAGTCACCCACGTTCTCTACTAGAGTGCGGGACATTGGGTGGGGATTCTCGGGACACTGGGTGGGATCACCTAGTGTTGGGAAGCGTCCTGCGCGACGCAGTAAGTGTCTCCTCTAGAGAGGGACACAGGTTATGATGTTGATATTGCTGTGATCTGTTTCTTGCATGTTGAGTAAAGTCCCTAGTTAATATATATCTGTGTGAGTATCGATTATTGGTATTGTCCTGCGAGGAACCACTCCCCCTAGGGTGGGAGCCATCGCAGGTGGAGGCGCTGCATCGTTGGAAGTAAGTACCCCTAGTATAATGGCCCCAGGTTCCCCATGGCGGACGCTCAGCCCTCCTGTGAGCCAACAGGTATAGCACCACACTAGAAGTAGTCAGATACACCTACACACCCCAATCTCACTTAGGGTGGGGGTAAGAGGGCTACATACTCAAAAAACAAACCAAAAATAATTGAGTACTGTGTGTAAAAATGCACTATTAAAACAATTTACAGGCTTATTTTGTCATATTTTTTTTACTTTATCCCAAATTGGCCCTTCCTAACTTCCTAACCATAGTGTTTCCTCCAGAAAGATCCATTCTACAGCAAATGTTTATCCCTATTTGCCCTGACATTTGTATTAAGATAAAATGCCCTGGCGTTGTTTAAGTACAAAGTTGCACATCACTGAGATAGTTTCATTATTCATTGGCTTACAGGCAATGATGTGACCAGTCATCATGATATACTGTACTTCTAGCAATGTACAAACACTGGCAATTCATTACAAATCGGAGTCTCTTGCAGTTACAATGCATGCACCCCCACCCCCATCTGATACGCCGGTGGAGAAAATGTGTACATTTACAAAAAACTAATGTGTGGATTAGTTGTCTTTGCAAGAATGCTGGTTCTGACAAAAGTGGATCTTCAAAACACATTCACTTTACCGCCATACAGGCAGTCCTCGGTTATCCGACACAATGCGTTACTCAAAATGGCGTTGTAAAGCGAAACGTTGTAAAGCGAAACACGTTTTCCCATAGGAACACTGTTTAAATGAAAGGTTCCGTTCCTGAAGGCATTTTTAACACTAAAATACACCAAATATTTTATGCAGGCAATAAGATATGCAGCACACACATAAATGATATAGTGTATATACTGTATTATATATATAATATAACATAATAAATAATATATTATATAGTATAATATAATATTATATAGTATAATATTATATATATACGCTCTTACGACGCTTTGCAACGTTGTTTATGTGAATGTGTATATATACACACACACACACATACACAACTTTGCAAAGCGTCGTAAGAGCGTTGGATAAGCCATTTTTGCGTTGTAAAAATGAACATAGGTATGCATTGCACAGCGCTGGATAAGCCATTCGTTGTAAAGCAAAGCGTTGTAAAACGAGGACTGCCTGTATTTAGAACCCATGCCTGCTACTTTTTGATCTCAGTGTACTGTCATATGCCATTTGAAGATTGGAATTATATGCCAGCAAAGACTTTGTTTGACTTTTACACAGATAAAACTGTATCTCAACATGGAAAGTATACAGATTTAAATCATTTTTAGAGAATCATAAGAGCCCAATTCAATATGCTGAGATGCTAAGCTACAGTAATTTGAATGGAGCCCAAATATTTCAGTGCACGGGGAAGACCACTTTACAGCATATTTAACAGGGAACCAAGTCACATAAATGACACATCGCACCGCTAAACATCATATAACAAAAAGGTTAAGCTTGAAGTGCTGTACATACAGTAGGTTTGAAACTCACTGCTACAGCACGTTATGTGCAGAGCGTGTTGCTTTGCACTGTAGCAGCCAGTCACATCACTGCTACAGCGCGTTATGTGCAGAGCGTGTTGCTTTGCACTGTAGCAGGCCAGTCACATCACTGCTACAGCACGTTATGTGCAGAGCTTGTTGCTTTGCACTGTAGCAGCCAGTCACATCACTGCTACAGCACGTTATGTGCAGAGCTTGTTGCTTTGCACTGTAGCAGCCAGTCACATCACTGCTACAGCACGTTATGTGCAGAGCTTGTTGCTTTGCACTGTAGCAGCCAGTCACATCACTGCTACAGCACGTTATGTGCAGAGCTTGTTGCTTTGCACTGTAGCAGGCCAGTCACATCACTGCTACAGCACGTTATGTGCAGAGCGTGTTGCTTTGCACTGTAGCAGGCCAGTCACATCACTGCTACAGCACGTTATGTGCAGAGCGTGTTGCTTTGCACTGTAGCAGGCCAGTCACATCACTGCTACAGCACGTTATGTGCAGAGCTTGTTGCTTTGCACTGTAGCAGGCCAGTCACATCACTGCTACAGCGCGTTATGTGCAGAGCTTGTTACTTTGCACTGTAGCAGGCCAGTCACATCACTGCTACAGCACGTTATGTGCAGAGCTTGTTGCTTTGCACTGTAGCAGGCCAGTCACCTCACTGCTACAGCACGTTATGTGCAGAGCGTGTTACTTTGCACTGTAGCAGGCCAGTCACCTCACTGCTACAGCACGTTATGTGCAGAGCTTGTTGCTTTGCACTGTAGCAGGCCAGTCACATCACTGCTACAGCGCGTTATGTGCAGAGCTTGTTGCTTTGCACTGTAGCAGGCCAGTCACATCACTGCTACAGCACGTTATGTGCAGAGCTTGTTGCTTTGCACTGTAGCAGGCCAGTCACATCACTGCTACAGCGCGTTATGTGCAGAGCTTGTTACTTTGCACAGTAACAGGCCAGTCACATCACTGCTACAGCGCGTTATGTGCAGAGCGTGTTGCTTTGCACTGTAGCAGGCCAGTCACATCACTGCTACAGCACGTTATGTGCAGAGCTTGTTGCTTTGCACTGTAGCAGGCCAGTCACATCACTGCTACAGCACGTTATGTGCAGAGCTTGTTGCTTTGCACTGTAGCAGGCCAGTCACATCACTGCTACAGCGCGTTATGTGCAGAGCGTGTTACTTTGCACTGTAGCAGGCCAGTCACATCACTGCTACAGCACGTTATGTGCAGAGCGTGTTGCTTTGCACTGTAGCAGGCCAGTCACATCACTGCTACAGCACGTTATGTGCAGAGCTTGTTGCTTTGCACTGTAGCAGGCCAGTCACATCACTGCTACAGCACGTTATGTGCAGAGCTTGTTACTTTGCACTGTAGCAGGCCAGTCACATCACTGCTACAGCGCGTTATGTGCAGAGCGTGTTGCTTTGCACTGTAGCAGGCCAGTCACATCACTGCTACAGCGCGTTATGTGCAGAGCTTGTTACTTTGCACTGTAGCAGGCCAGTCACATCACTGCTACAGCACGTTATGTGCAGAGCTTGTTGCTTTGCACTGTAGCAGGCCAGTCACATCACTGCTACAGCACGTTATGTGCAGAGCGTGTTGCTTTGCACTGTAGCAGGCCAGTCACATCACTGCTACAGCACGTTATGTGCAGAGCTTGGTGCTTTGCACTGTAGCAGGCCAGTCACATCACTGCTACAGCACGTTATGTGCAGAGCTTGTTGCTTTGCACTGTAGCAGGCCAGTCACATCACTGCTACAGCACGTTATGTGCAGAGCTTGTTGCTTTGCACTGTAGCAGGCCAGTCACATCACTGCTACAGCACGTTATGTGCAGAGCGTGTTGCTTTGCACTGTAGCAGGCCAGTCACATCACTGCTACAGCACGTTATGTGCAGAGCTTGTTGCTTTGCACTGTAGCAGGCAGTCACATCACTGCTACAGCACGTTATGTGCAGAGCTTGTTACTTTGCACTGTAGCAGGCCAGTCACATCACTGCTACAGCACGTTATGTGCAGAGCTTGTTACTTTGCACTGTAGCAGGCCAGTCACATCACTGCTACAGCACGTTATGTGCAGAGCTTGTTACTTTGCACTGTAGCAGCCAGTCACATCACTGCTACAGCACGTTATGTGCAGAGCTTGTTGCTTTGCACTGTAGCAGGCCAGTCACATCACTGCTACAGCACGTTATGTGCAGAGCTTGTTACTTTGCACTGTAGCAGGCCAGTCACATCACTGCTACAGCACGTTATGTGCAGAGCTTGTTACTTTGCACTGTAGCAGGCCAGTCACATCACTGCTACAGCACGTTATGTGCAGAGCGTGTTGCTTTGCACTGTAGCAGGCCAGTCACATCACTGCTACAGCACGTTATGTGCAGAGCGTGTTGCTTTGCACTGTAGCAGCCAGTCACATCACTGCTACAGCACGTTATGTGCAGAGCGTGTTACTTTGCACTGTAGCAGGCCAGTCACATCACTGCTACAGCACGTTATGTGCAGAGCGTGTTACTTTGCACTGTAGCAGGCCAGTCACATCACTGCTACAGCGCGTTATGTGCAGAGCTTGTTGCTTTGCACTGTAGCAGGCCAGTCACATCACTGCTACAGCACGTTATGTGCAGAGCGTGTTGCTTTGCACTGTAGCAGGCCAGTCACATCACTGCTACAGCACGTTATGTGCAGAGCGTGTTGCTTTGCACTGTAGCAGGCCAGTCACATCACTGCTACAGCACGTTATGTGCAGAGCGTGTTGCTTTGCACTGTAGCAGGCCAGTCACATCACTGCTACAGCACGTTATGTGCAGAGCGTGTTGCTTTGCACTGTAGCAGGCCAGTCACATCACTGCTACAGCACGTTATGTGCAGAGCGTGTTACTTTGCACTGTAGCAGGCCAGTCACATCACTGCTACAGCGCGTTATGTGCAGAGCTTGTTGCTTTGCACTGTAGCAGGCCAGTCACATCACTGCTACAGCACGTTATGTGCAGAGCGTGTTGCTTTGCACTGTAGCAGGCCAGTCACATCACTGCTACAGCACGTTATGTGCAGAGCTTGTTACTTTGCACTGTAGCAGGCCAGTCACATCACTGCTACAGCACGTTATGTGCAGAGCGTGGTGCTTTGCACTGTAGCAGGCCAGTCACATCACTGCTACAGCACGTTATGTGCAGAGCTTGTTGCTTTGCACTGTAGCAGGCCAGTCACATCACTGCTACAGCACGTTATGTGCAGAGCGTGTTACTTTGCACTGTAGCAGGCCAGTCACATCACTGCTACAGCACGTTATGTGCAGAGCTTGTTGCTTTGCACTGTAGCAGCCAGTCACATCACTGCTACAGCACGTTATGTGCAGAGCTTGTTGCTTTGCACTGTAGCAGGCCAGTCACATCACTGCTACAGCACGTTATGTGCAGAGCGTGTTACTTTGCACTGTAGCAGGCCAGTCACATCACTGCTACAGCACGTTATGTGCAGAGCTTGTTGCTTTGCACTGTAGCAGGCCAGTCACATCACTGCTACAGCACGTTATGTGCAGAGCTTGTTACTTTGCACTGTAGCAGGCCAGTCACATCACTGCTACAGCACGTTATGTGCAGAGCTTGTTGCTTTGCACTGTAGCAGGCCAGTCACATCACTGCTACAGCACGTTATGTGCAGAGCTTGTTGCTTTGCACTGTAGCAGGCCAGTCACATCACTGCTACAGCACGTTATGTGCAGAGCGTGTTGCTTTGCACTGTAGCAGGCCAGTCACATCACTGCTACAGCACGTTATGTGCAGAGCGTGTTGCTTTGCACTGTAGCAGGCCAGTCACATCACTGCTACAGCACGTTATGTGCAGAGCTTGTTACTTTGCACTGTAGCAGGCCAGTCACATCACTGCTACAGCGCGTTATGTGCAGAGCTTGTTGCTTTGCACTGTAGCAGGCCAGTCACATCACTGCTACAGCACGTTATGTGCAGAGCGTGTTGCTTTGCACTGTAGCAGGCCAGTCACATCACTGCTACAGCACGTTATGTGCAGAGCGTGTTGCTTTGCACTGTAGCAGGCCAGTCACATCACTGCTACAGCGCGTTATGTGCAGAGCTTGTTGCTTTGCACTGTAGCAGCCAGTCACATCACTGCTACAGCACGTTATGTGCAGAGCTTGTTACTTTGCACTGTAGCAGGCCAGTCACATCACTGCTACAGCGCGTTATGTGCAGAGCTTGTTGCTTTGCACTGTAGCAGCCAGTCACATCACTGCTACAGCGCGTTATGTGCAGAGCTTGTTGCTTTGCACTGTAGCAGCCAGTCACATCACTGCTACAGCACGTTATGTGCAGAGCTTGTTGCTTTGCACAGTAACAGGCCAGTCACATCACTGCTACAGCACGTTATGTGCAGAGCTTGTTACTTTGCACTGTAGCAGGCCAGTCACATCACTGCTACAGCGCGTTATGTGCAGAGCTTGTTACTTTGCACTGTAGCAGGCCAGTCACATCACTGCTACAGCACGTTATGTGCAGAGCTTGTTGCTTTGCACTGTAGCAGGCCAGTCACATCACTGCTACAGCACGTTATGTGCAGAGCTTGTTGCTTTGCACTGTAGCAGGCCAGTCACATCACTGCTACAGCGCGTTATGTGCAGAGCGTGTTGCTTTGCACTGTAGCAGGCCAGTCACATCACTGCTACAGCACGTTATGTGCAGAGCGTGTTGCTTTGCACTGTAGCAGGCCAGTCACATCACTGCTACAGCACGTTATGTGCAGAGCGTGTTGCTTTGCACTGTAGCAGGCCAGTCACATCACTGCTACAGCACGTTATGTGCAGAGCTTGTTGCTTTGCACTGTAGCAGGCCAGTCACATCACTGCTACAGCACGTTATGTGCAGAGCGTGTTGCTTTGCACTGTAGCAGGCCAGTCACATCACTGCTACAGCACGTTATGTGCAGAGCTTGTTACTTTGCACTGTAGCAGCCAGTCACATCACTGCTACAGCACGTTATGTGCAGAGCTTGTTACTTTGCACTGTAGCAGGCCAGTCACATCACTGCTACAGCACGTTATGTGCAGAGCTTGTTACTTTGCACTGTAGCAGGCCAGTCACATCACTGCTACAGCGCGTTATGTGCAGAGCTTGTTGCTTTGCACTGTAGCAGCCAGTCACATCACTGCTACAGCACGTTATGTGCAGAGCTTGTTACTTTGCACTGTAGCAGGCCAGTCACATCACTGCTACAGCACGTTATGTGCAGAGCTTGTTGCTTTGCACTGTAGCAGCCAGTCACATCACTGCTACAGCACGTTATGTGCAGAGCGTGTTGCTTTGCACTGTAGCAGGCCAGTCACATCACTGCTACAGCACGTTATGTGCAGAGCGTGTTGCTTTGCACTGTAGCAGGCCAGTCACATCACTGCTACAGCGCGTTATGTGCAGAGCTTGTTGCTTTGCACTGTAGCAGGCCAGTCACATCACTGCTACAGCACGTTATGTGCAGAGCGTGTTACTTTGCACTGTAGCAGGCCAGTCACATCACTGCTACAGCGCGTTATGTGCAGAGCTTGTTGCTTTGCACTGTAGCAGGCCAGTCACATCACTGCTACAGCACGTTATGTGCAGAGCTTGTTACTTTGCACTGTAGCAGGCCAGTCACATCACTGCTACAGCACGTTATGTGCAGAGCGTGTTGCTTTGCACTGTAGCAGCCAGTCACATCACTGCTACAGCACGTTATGTGCAGAGCTTGTTGCTTTGCACTGTAGCAGGCCAGTCACATCACTGCTACAGCACGTTATGTGCAGAGCTTGTTACTTTGCACTGTAGCAGCCAGTCACATCACTGCTACAGCGCGTTATGTGCAGAGCTTGTTGCTTTGCACTGTAGCAGGCCAGTCACATCACTGCTACAGCGCGTTATGTGCAGAGCTTGTTGCTTTGCACTGTAGCAGGCCAGTCACATCACTGCTACAGCGCGTTATGTGCAGAGCTTGTTGCTTTGCACTGTAGCAGCCAGTCACATCACTGCTACAGCACGTTATGTGCAGAGCTTGTTACTTTGCACTGTAGCAGGCCAGTCACATCACTGCTACAGCGCGTTATGTGCAGAGCTTGTTGCTTTGCACTGTAGCAGGCCAGTCACATCACTGCTACAGCGCGTTATGTGCAGAGCTTGTTGCTTTGCACTGTAGCAGCCAGTCACATCACTGCTACAGCGCGTTATGTGCAGAGCGTGTTGCTTTGCACTGTAGCAGGCCAGTCACATCACTGCTACAGCACGTTATGTGCAGAGCGTGTTGCTTTGCACTGTAGCAGGCCAGTCACATCACTGCTACAGCGCGTTATGTGCAGAGCGTGTTGCTTTGCACTGTAGCAGGCCAGTCACATCACTGCTACAGCGCGTTATGTGCAGAGCGTGTTGCTTTGCACTGTAGCAGGCCAGTCACATCACTGCTACAGCACGTTATGTGCAGAGCGTGTTGCTTTGCACTGTAGCAGCCAGTCACATCACTGCTACAGCACGTTATGTGCAGAGCTTGTTACTTTGCACTGTAGCAGGCCAGTCACATCACTGCTACAGCACGTTATGTGCAGAGCTTGTTGCTTTGCACTGTAGCAGGCCAGTCACATCACTGCTACAGCACGTTATGTGCAGAGCTTGTTGCTTTGCACTGTAGCAGGCCAGTCACATCACTGCTACAGCGCGTTATGTGCAGAGCGTGTTGCTTTGCACTGTAGCAGGCCAGTCACATCACTGCTACAGCACGTTATGTGCAGAGCGTGTTGCTTTGCACTGTAGCAGCCAGTCACATCACTGCTACAGCACGTTATGTGCAGAGCTTGTTACTTTGCACTGTAGCAGGCCAGTCACATCACTGCTACAGCACGTTATGTGCAGAGCGTGTTACTTTGCACTGTAGCAGGCCAGTCACATCACTGCTACAGCACGTTATGTGCAGAGCGTGTTACTTTGCACTGTAGCAGGCCAGTCACATCACTGCTACAGCACGTTATGTGCAGAGCGTGTTGCTTTGCACTGTAGCAGGCCAGTCACATCACTGCTACAGCACGTTATGTGCAGAGCGTGTTGCTTTGCACTGTAGCAGCCAGTCACATCACTGCTACAGCACGTTATGTGCAGAGCTTGTTGCTTTGCACTGTAGCAGCCAGTCACATCACTGCTACAGCACGTTATGTGCAGAGCGTGTTGCTTTGCACTGTAGCAGGCCAGTCACGTCACTGCTACAGCACGTTATGTGCAGAGCGTGTTGCTTTGCACTGTAGCAGCCAGTCACATCACTGCTACAGCGCGTTATGTGCAGAGCTTGTTGCTTTGCACTGTAGCAGGCCAGTCACATCACTGCTACAGCACGTTATGTGCAGAGCTTGTTGCTTTGCACTGTAGCAGGCCAGTCACATCACTGCTACAGCACGTTATGTGCAGAGCTTGTTACTTTGCACTGTAGCAGGCCAGTCACATCACTGCTACAGCACGTTATGTGCAGAGCTTGTTGCTTTGCACTGTAGCAGGCCAGTCACATCACTGCTACAGCGCGTTATGTGCAGAGCTTGTTGCTTTGCACTGTAGCAGGCCAGTCACATCACTGCTACAGCGCGTTATGTGCAGAGCGTGTTACTTTGCACTGTAGCAGCCAGTCACATCACTGCTACAGCACGTTATGTGCAGAGCGTGTTGCTTTGCACTGTAGCAGGCCAGTCACATCACTGCTACAGCGCGTTATGTGCAGAGCTTGTTGCTTTGCACTGTAGCAGGCCAGTCACATCACTGCTACAGCACGTTATGTGCAGAGCGTGTTGCTTTGCACTGTAGCAGGCCAGTCACATCACTGCTACAGCACGTTATGTGCAGAGCTTGTTGCTTTGCACTGTAGCAGGCCAGTCACATCACTGCTACAGCACGTTATGTGCAGAGCGTGTTGCTTTGCACTGTAGCAGGCCAGTCACATCACTGCTACAGCACGTTATGTGCAGAGCGTGTTGCTTTGCACTGTAGCAGGCCAGTCACATCACTGCTACAGCACGTTATGTGCAGAGCGTGTTACTTTGCACTGTAGCAGGCCAGTCACATCACTGCTACAGCGCGTTATGTGCAGAGCTTGTTACTTTGCACTGTAGCAGGCCAGTCACATCACTGCTACAGCACGTTATGTGCAGAGCTTGTTACTTTGCACTGTAGCAGCCAGTCACATCACTGCTACAGCACGTTATGTGCAGAGCGTGTTGCTTTGCACTGTAGCAGGCCAGTCACATCACTGCTACAGCACGTTATGTGCAGAGCTTGTTGCTTTGCACTGTAGCAGGCCAGTCACATCACTGCTACAGCACGTTATGTGCAGAGCTTGTTGCTTTGCACTGTAGCAGCCAGTCACATCACTGCTACAGCACGTTATGTGCAGAGCTTGTTACTTTGCACTGTAGCAGGCCAGTCACATCACTGCTACAGCGCGTTATGTGCAGAGCTTGTTGCTTTGCACTGTAGCAGGCCAGTCACATCACTGCTACAGCACGTTATGTGCAGAGCGTGTTGCTTTGCACTGTAGCAGGCCAGTCACATCACTGCTACAGCACGTTATGTGCAGAGCGTGTTGCTTTGCACTGTAGCAGCCAGTCACATCACTGCTACAGCACGTTATGTGCAGAGCTTGTTGCTTTGCACTGTAGCAGGCCAGTCACATCACTGCTACAGCACGTTATGTGCAGAGCTTGTTGCTTTGCACAGTAGCAGGCCAGTCACATCACTGCTACAGCACGTTATGTGCAGAGCGTGTTACTTTGCACTGTAGCAGGCCAGTCACATCACTGCTACAGCACGTTATGTGCAGAGCTTGTTGCTTTGCACTGTAGCAGGCCAGTCACATCACTGCTACAGCGCGTTATGTGCAGAGCGTGTTGCTTTGCACTGTAGCAGGCCAGTCACATCACTGCTACAGCACGTTATGTGCAGAGCTTGTTGCTTTGCACTGTAGCAGGCCAGTCACATCACTGCTACAGCACGTTATGTGCAGAGCGTGTTACTTTGCACTGTAGCAGGCCAGTCACATCACTGCTACAGCGCGTTATGTGCAGAGCTTGTTGCTTTGCACTGTAGCAGGCCAGTCACCTCACTGCTACAGCACGTTATGTGCAGAGCTTGTTACTTTGCACTGTAGCAGGCCAGTCACATCACTGCTACAGCACGTTATGTGCAGAGCGTGTTGCTTTGCACTGTAGCAGGCCAGTCACATCACTGCTACAGCACGTTATGTGCAGAGCTTGTTGCTTTGCACTGTAGCAGGCCAGTCACATCACTGCTACAGCACGTTATGTGCAGAGCGTGTTACTTTGCACTGTAGCAGGCCAGTCACATCACTGCTACAGCGCGTTATGTGCAGAGCGTGTTGCTTTGCACTGTAGCAGGCCAGTCACATCACTGCTACAGCGCGTTATGTGCAGAGCGTGTTGCTTTGCACTGTAGCAGGCCAGTCACATCACTGCTACAGCGCGTTATGTGCAGAGCGTGTTGCTTTGCACTGTAGCAGGCCAGTCACATCACTGCTACAGCACGTTATGTGCAGAGCTTGTTGCTTTGCACTGTAGCAGGCCAGTCACATCACTGCTACAGCGCGTTATGTGCAGAGCGTGTTGCTTTGCACTGTAGCAGGCCAGTCACATCACTGCTACAGCACGTTATGTGCAGAGCGTGTTACTTTGCACTGTAGCAGCCAGTCACATCACTGCTACAGCGCGTTATGTGCAGAGCTTGTTGCTTTGCACTGTAGCAGCCAGTCACATCACTGCTACAGCACGTTATGTGCAGAGCTTGTTGCTTTGCACTGTAGCAGCCAGTCACATCACTGCTACAGCACGTTATGTGCAGAGCTTGTTGCTTTGCACAGTAGCAGGCCAGTCACATCACTGCTACAGCACGTTATGTGCAGAGCGTGTTACTTTGCACTGTAGCAGGCCAGTCACATCACTGCTACAGCACGTTATGTGCAGAGCGTGTTACTTTGCACTGTAGCAGGCCAGTCACATCACTGCTACAGCGCGTTATGTGCAGAGCTTGTTGCTTTGCACTGTAGCAGCCAGTCACATCACTGCTACAGCACGTTATGTGCAGAGCTTGTTGCTTTGCACTGTAGCAGGCCAGTCACATCACTGCTACAGCACGTTATGTGCAGAGCGTGTTGCTTTGCACAGTAGCAGGCCAGTCACATCACTGCTACAGCACGTTATGTGCAGAGCGTGTTGCTTTGCACTGTAGCAGGCCAGTCACATCACTGCTACAGCACGTTATGTGCAGAGCGTGTTGCTTTGCACTGTAGCAGGCCAGTCACATCACTGCTACAGCACGTTATGTGCAGAGCTTGTTGCTTTGCACTGTAGCAGGCCAGTCACATCACTGCTACAGCACGTTATGTGCAGAGCTTGTTGCTTTGCACTGTAGCAGGCCAGTCACATCACTGCTACAGCACGTTATGTGCAGAGCTTGTTGCTTTGCACTGTAGCAGGCCAGTCACATCACTGCTACAGCACGTTATGTGCAGAGCTTGTTGCTTTGCACTGTAGCAGGCCAGTCACATCACTGCTACAGCACGTTATGTGCAGAGCGTGTTGCTTTGCACTGTAGCAGGCCAGTCACATCACTGCTACAGCACGTTATGTGCAGAGCTTGTTGCTTTGCACTGTAGCAGGCCAGTCACATCACTGCTACAGCACGTTATGTGCAGAGCTTGTTGCTTTGCACTGTAGCAGGCCAGTCACATCACTGCTACAGCACGTTATGTGCAGAGCTTGTTACTTTGCACTGTAGCAGGCCAGTCACATCACTGCTACAGCGCGTTATGTGCAGAGCTTGTTGCTTTGCACTGTAGCAGGCCAGTCACATCACTGCTACAGCGCGTTATGTGCAGAGCTTGTTACTTTGCACTGTAGCAGGCCAGTCACATCACTGCTACAGCGCGTTATGTGCAGAGCTTGTTGCTTTGCACTGTAGCAGGCCAGTCACATCACTGCTACAGCACGTTATGTGCAGAGCGTGTTGCTTTGCACTGTAGCAGGCCAGTCACATCACTGCTACAGCACGTTATGTGCAGAGCGTGTTGCTTTGCACTGTAGCAGGCCAGTCACATCACTGCTACAGCACGTTATGTGCAGAGCGTGTTGCTTTGCACTGTAGCAGGCCAGTCACATCACTGCTACAGCACGTTATGTGCAGAGCTTGTTACTTTGCACTGTAGCAGGCCAGTCACATCACTGCTACAGCACGTTATGTGCAGAGCTTGTTACTTTGCACTGTAGCAGGCCAGTCACATCACTGCTACAGCACGTTATGTGCAGAGCTTGTTGCTTTGCACTGTAGCAGCCAGTCACATCACTGCTACAGCGCGTTATGTGCAGAGCGTGTTGCTTTGCACTGTAGCAGGCCAGTCACATCACTGCTACAGCACGTTATGTGCAGAGCTTGTTGCTTTGCACTGTAGCAGGCCAGTCACATCACTGCTACAGCGCGTTATGTGCAGAGCTTGTTGCTTTGCACTGTAGCAGCCAGTCACATCACTGCTACAGCGCGTTATGTGCAGAGCTTGTTGCTTTGCACTGTAGCAGGCCAGTCACATCACTGCTACAGCGCGTTATGTGCAGAGCTTGTTGCTTTGCACTGTAGCAGCCAGTCACATCACTGCTACAGCGCGTTATGTGCAGAGCGTGTTGCTTTGCACTGTAGCAGCCAGTCACATCACTGCTACAGCACGTTATGTGCAGAGCGTGTTGCTTTGCACTGTAGCAGCCAGTCACATCACTGCTACAGCACGTTATGTGCAGAGCGTGTTGCTTTGCACTGTAGCAGCCAGTCACATCACTGCTACAGCACGTTATGTGCAGAGCTTGTTGCTTTGCACTGTAGCAGGCCAGTCACATCACTGCTACAGCACGTTATGTGCAGAGCTTGTTGCTTTGCACTGTAGCAGGCCAGTCACATCACTGCTACAGCGCGTTATGTGCAGAGCTTGTTGCTTTGCACTGTAGCAGGCCAGTCACATCACTGCTACAGCACGTTATGTGCAGAGCTTGTTGCTTTGCACTGTAGCAGGCCAGTCACATCACTGCTACAGCGCGTTATGTGCAGAGCTTGTTGCTTTGCACTGTAGCAGGCCAGTCACATCACTGCTACAGCGCGTTATGTGCAGAGCTTGTTGCTTTGCACTGTAGCAGGCCAGTCACATCACTGCTACAGCACGTTATGTGCAGAGCGTGTTGCTTTGCACTGTAGCAGCCAGTCACATCACTGCTACAGCACGTTATGTGCAGAGCTTGTTGCTTTGCACTGTAGCAGGCCAGTCACATCACTGCTACAGCACGTTATGTGCAGAGCTTGTTGCTTTGCACTGTAGCAGGCCAGTCACATCACTGCTACAGCACGTTATGTGCAGAGCGTGTTGCTTTGCACTGTAGCAGGCCAGTCACATCACTGCTACAGCACGTTATGTGCAGAGCGTGTTGCTTTGCACAGTAACAGGCCAGTCACATCACTGCTACAGCACGTTA